>NC_031770.1:22887022-23017402 GCF_001522545.3 Parus major
TCCCTCCCTCCTTCCCTCCGCAGAGGACGGGCAGCACAGGGAGTGCGGCCTCGGCACCCCTGCAGAACAACCTCAGCCTTCAGGACTGGGAATTTCCAGGTTACAGTAAGTTCAGTAAGAGTTAAGGTTCATCCCAAGCTGCTGATGAACTGGCAACTGCTGCCTTGATGATCTGTTTGCGATTATCCTACTGAGAGTTTAATTTAGTTTTATTTTTGCCAGTCGATATTTGCTGTCCCAGGGGCAGGACATTGCATTGTATGCTCTGTATGCAACATTATGGTTGTTTCTCAAATATCTAAACTGAGGTAAGTTATTTCTCTCAAATCTCTAGCTATTAGAGCTCATTTTTAGTGCTACATGCACTTACTACAAATCCCTTGGTTTTTGAAGTCCCTGTTTCTGCTCTAAAATCTCAATCTCTATTTAAAAAGTATTATTAAAGTTGATTAACTGTAAGTAAAGTAAATACTGGTTTTTATTGACTAAAGTACTGCCCCTAAACACAGCAGATAGATTACTTTTGATGATGGATTCAAACACCTTCAGGGACTGCTTGGTCTCTCTATTTACTATTATCAATATTGTAATTTTTTTATCAAGACTGGCAGTTTCTTCTCACAGAAAATCTTTATTGCAAGGCTGACCTGCCTAACACCTCCCTATTAGTAACAGAAACAAATAGGAGTTGATTGTTCAGCTGCTGTCATTTAAAAAGACTAAATCAACCTGCCACAAAAGAATAATTCCCTCTGGTAACTTTATCCATTTGCCCTTGGTGGTGACACTGTAGATACCACCCTGGTTGAACTATATATTAGTTCCTAGAGAAGCACTTGGAAATACATAGCTCTGCACAATGTTGTACTTGAAAAAAATAAAATAGCTATGCATGGTTCAGTAATCTGAAAAGAGTGCAAAGGTTCAGTTCTAATTGCTTTGCACAATTTAGTACCATTTTGCTGTGCTTTGCAAATGAGTTTATTCTGCTGTTCTGTGTATATCTGTGTGTATGTGAATATACAATATGGCAACACTGCATATATACAACACCCCTGTTTTTTAAAAGAATGTGTCAGTATTTTTATTTTATGTTTTGACCACATTTTTTAAAGACTTAACTAACCAAATGACTGCCTCTAGGTGTCTGCTCATCCAGAGTCCTACAAAGGATGCAGCTGAATCAGACTTGTCCCAAACTCAGATGAGTGGAGAGCTTGATTTTAAGCTTATTCATTAAAGCTGTCTTTCTTTTACCATGACTTGGAATCAAGTCTCTACATTCCCTTTGGATTGGAGAATCTTTAAAAGATGCTGTGAAATATGTACTTTTAAAATTTAGATTGTAGCATCCACTGAGATTGACTTTTATTTATTTTGCATGCAATTCTTCTATGTATTTCTAGATATTAAAGTCTGTATACTGCCTGTCTGTGAAGGGCTGCTGTTCTGAAATCTAAGGAAGAATGACTGAACACTCAATCATTGGACTGGAACTTTAATTTAACTTAAAATTGCTCTTTTATTTTATACAATTGACATAATTTTATTATCACATATTGCTCTTAGTGCATTCCTCACATAAACCCTACATATAGAATGACTGTTTTTGAGACAAATTTTAAAAAATCTAAAATAATTATTAATATTATTGATATCTATAAATACCCAGAGACTAAATCACCTTGCTTCTTTTCAAGGTAAATTATCATACTGCTAATAGGGATAGTAATAAAAGTTAAGATATGATTCAGAATCTATTTATCTATCTATCTATCTATCTATCTATCTATCTATCTATCTATCTATCTATCTCTCAAAGTTTTTCTTCCAAATAACTAAGGGAATGTTTTGGTTGGTGGGTTTTGCACCTGGTTATTTTAAGGTTTCTGTGCTGTTTTTATAATGATATGGATGGAAACAGAGTCATACTGGGATTTAAAGCAGGCAACACCAGAAGGGCCAAATTGTTAAAAAGCTTAGGAAAAACACCTGCAATATTTTTCAAGGTTTGTATAGATGTGTATGTGCAAAAGCCTTGAATATAAATACAATCACACATTTCACTTGTGCCAGAATGTGTGCTAGTAAATATTACAGTGCTTTGGGAGACTTTTTGGAAACACAATCCCAGATGAGGGAAGTGTATGGGAGTAACTATATTGTCAGACTATCAGGATGTGAATAGTTCAATTAATCAGAATGAACAGCAGAGAGAACCAATTTTTTATTAAAAAGTAAATTTAAAATAAAATTAGTCTCCATATTTGGTGGGAAAATTAATGACAAAGAGAGACAAAAGAATTAGAAAATTAAGAGAAATAAGATAAACTGAAGTAAAAAAAAATTGATAGTTGATAAGGAGCAGAGATTGAAACTTTAGATTTTAGTTTCTAGATTTCACTTACTGGTATCGCACAATGTTCTTTGTTCTAGGGCCTTAAGTAAGCTTTAGAAAGTCTGTAGGAGATATGAGGAGTTTCAAGATGTTGGAGTCTTCTGTATGGTAGCTGTAGATGCAAGTTTTTGAATCATCCTAACTTTCAGCATATTTGCGTCACAATGATATTGTCATATTATTCAAGAATTAAAGTCTTACACAAACTGATTTCTAATTACCTATCAGTATACTGATTATAGGGTATAAAACTGTTCTTAGGACAGGTATTTCTAAAAATTAAGATAGCCAGTAGAAATTTTCTCTCTCTAGCCCATTTTAGTTAGTCCAGCAAACAGTTTGGAACTGATTACTCAAATGTTAGCTAGGATGGTCAGATCCTGACTGCTTCCTGGGGAGGCAGAGAATCCACTGAAGGTTATTTTACTATAGCTGAAAAAAGAAGATTTGAATTTGGAATCAATAATAGGATATAGAACTAAAGAGTGAACTTCTACAGTTTCACTGCTATTCTTCTGTTACAGGGACATTATTAACAAAGGCTTGATTGTTGTTTTGGCTACAAGTATTAAGTATGAAAGAACTTTATGAAGGTCCCAGACAGACTGGTATTTAGACTGACTGTCCTTTTCCAAAGCAGTTTTCTATTAAATAAATCCATTATTACAACATGGTAGCTTTAATTAAATCTGTATAATCTTCAATCAGGAAAATGGCATTAGCCTGCTAGCCAGGAAAATATGGTAAGTCCAAACAGTATCCCGTTATTAGTACTTGATTGTTGGAGTGCTTGTTGATAGGCATGGAGACCTGGATGTTGTACAGCAAGGCTGGCCCAGTGCACTCAGGAGTGTGTGTGTACTGGTGTTTATAACAATTACAACTCTAACTACTTGATCTGAAATCCTAAAGGCTGCATAAAATACTGCTCCTACTGGCCTAGCTCCTCCTTGAGTGGTTGTGGCACTACAGAAGTGCTTGAACTAGCCTGATTTATTAGCGCATGAGAAAACAAAGAAGAGTGTAAGATGTATTTACCAAACATATATGTGTCTTCCCCTAATGGTTATAGTGCTGGGAACTATACATATAAACAAAAATAAAATTATCATTTTTGCATTTAAGTTTTGGTTAGATTGTACTATAGATATACTAAGTAACTTGTTAAAAATCACACCTTTAAATGTTGGCGCAGATATTGAGGTCAGGAGCATTCCTAAGGGATTTAATTAATCTCTCTGGATAAATGCACTAGAGATAAAGAACTGGCAAATAGCAGCCACTGATGTGTTTGTTTATTGATTGGATTTAAATGTTTCTGTCCAATTTGTCTCTAAGATTTATACTTAGCTTTTGTCTCCTCACCACTTTTGGGCAAGTGGCCATCCCAGCAGGGTGTGGTGCACAGGAGCTGTGTGTGCTGAGTGTCTGAGTACACACTACTGGGGAGAGCTGCTCAGGTGTCTGTGTCATCAGAAAATTCTTTCTTCTAGGCAGTAAAGGCAGTAAAACAGAAAAGCATGGTGCTCTTTTTGCTAGAAGTCCACTTTTCCCTGCTTCTATCGAAATGACTCTCAGCTGCTGTTGACTCCAGGGGAATGAGAATGAAGTCCCATGTGACAAATATGAAAATTATGGTAGTCCTAGACTTCTGAGTTCTATAGGAATGCAATTATTTTAAATATGGGCTGTTACTACCACCACAAAAAAAACCCAAACAAACCCAGCCAACCAAAAAAGGGGAGGGATGTAATTACCCAAAGACCAAGTGGCATGCTTTTCATTGATTAGACTGTCCTGTTCAATTAAATTCCTCAGTATTTTTAATTTTCTAGCCCTAATTGCTGCCTTACATTTTTCTTGGGTCCCTTTGTTCTAATTCATCTGCTTTCAGGTCCAGATTTATTTTTTCAATTCATTCAGATTCTCCACAAACTTATCCTGTCATTATGTGTTTTGTCTCTCTCTGCAGATGGTTATTTGACAGAAAGTTTCCATTGACTCCAGAGAATGAGTCCTGTAAGTACCGTTTGTGGTTCTCAGATGGAGTAGTTGCAAAATGGAATTGATTAAAAGGTCAAAAAACATTACTGTTGCAATGTCTGAATTGCTCCATCAAAGTGTTAGTGGGACAAATGTGTGCAAATCTTTTCATGGGACTAATCTGGATTAAAAATGTCTATTTTTGATATTAGCTTTCTCATGTTTCCCAACACAAGAGATATTTTCAAATTATAGCTAGAAACTAGCCTTTCCTCTTACACCATTATCAATTAGTAGTTACTCCGGAGGTAATGAAGTTCCCTTAGTCTGAGTTACAGTAAGATTTAGAGTCATAGTGTGTGATCTATTTTTAAAACTCTGTAAATTCTACGTTGTTCAAAGCAGCAGTTTTGAAAACAAGAGTTTCATTAATATATCTGGTTAAGGTGAGAATTCTTGCAGAAAGTGGAAGTAACCAGAGCATACCTGGGTCTTTCTACAGGAGAATCCCTGATGGGGAGCCAGTGAGCATCAGTAATCCCAGATTTGTTTCTCATATAGCACATGACACAGGAGAAGAGGTGGGTGTATGATCTCTCTTGCTCAGCAAGCCACAGAAGGCCAGCAAAGTCTCAAAGGTGAGGATACTAATTTACGAGGATATTGTAGCTGGGGCTTGGCAAAAGGTTAATTTTCAGCTTATTTTCACAGCAGCTTTTACTGTCCTGTTACCTAGCCATCCCAGAACAAAATGTAAATTTGCTCTGCACTACTTAAAAACATCCCACAAATAATTATTGGCCACTGCATCTTGGCTATCTGCACTGAATCTTGTCGGAGACAACATAATTGTAATTTATATTGCCAGCTAGGTAAGCCCCATACGTTGCCTCCTCCTTGAGATTTTTTCTAGCAGCAAATGTGGTGGAGCTGAAGTGTAGAGTCCATGGTAAAACACAAACCTTTGCTACACGATGAAAGCAAAGCATTGGTGTGTATAACCTCTGTGTGCTCACTTGAGAGCAGAGAGAAATAATTCATGTCTGTCTGCAACATCTTTCTGGAACTGAGCACTTGAACTAAGCCTCAAGAGCCTAAAAAGGGAGTTGTTTCTACCTCTTCTTGTGCATTCTTGTGAAAGAAGAACTTATTTTGGGATGTAGTAAGCCGCTTTGGCCTACTCCTGGCTTAGGGAGGCAATCAACGGGCAAGAAGATTGTACACAAATTCCTTGTAAAGTTTGTATGTGTCTTGAGTGGATTTAAGAGTAGTCTTAAAATTTCCTTCAAATTCTCATTGCAGGTTCACCGGAGCATTGAGGCTGGAAGGGACCTGTGGAGGTCATCTGGCCCAGCTTCCCTACCCAAGCAGAGCCAGTTGCCCGGGATCATGTCCAGAAGGCTTCCAAGAATCTCCAGTGAGGGAGGCTCCACAACCTCGCTTGGCAACCTGTGCCCGTGCTTGGTCAACCCCACAGTACAAAAGTGTTTCCTGTTGCTCAGAGGGAACCTCTTGTGCTTCAGTTTGTGCCTGTGGCCTCTTCATCTTAACTGGGCACCACTGGAAGCACCCTGGCTCCACCTCCTTTGTGTCCTCCCTACAGGTATTTATGTGCATTGTTGAGGTCCTTGCTCCTATTAAAACAATTTCAAAGCAAGTAGGCTTTTTGAGGGAAAATACCTTTGCTATACCTTTGTGTATGGGTTTGAACAAGGCTGTTTTTGCATGAATCCTGGGAGTACCTATGTCTGTAGAATGTGTCACTGGTGCCTGACCTCCACTCTGTTGTCTGCAGCCCCCTGCAGATCTGCCTTTTGATCACAAAGGAGCTTTCTGCTGCATGGACAACAGGGCTGGCTGGCACATGCACAGTTTGAGCCACAAATGTGAGGCATGTTGTCACATAGAGGGTGAGGGGAAAGATTGTAAGAGTGGCCAACAAGCACTGATTTAGTTTGTGTGACTAGAAAGTGGTGATGTGCCAGAAGAGCAGTTGTGGTGGGCAGATGGCAGCTGGTAAAAGCCATGAACCAGACATGTGACCTTGTTTATTGAACAGTGAGAAGTATTCAACACATCCTCTGGAAACATTTAGGGATTGCTGGTGTTATTGCAGTTTATCTAAATTATTTGGATAACAAAAAGTTTTTCCAGATAAATGTGACTTAACATAATCTCAAAGCACTGCGTAGAGACAGCAGAATATGGCAGTTCAATGGAACAGGAAAACTAAATTGTAAATGATGGGACAGTCCATTTCTGTATTTTGCAGAGTCTTATGAATGATAGATTGAAAATGTCAAAGATAGAACACACTGCTATATAATCCTATAAATAATATAATGAGAAATTTCTAGTTTTTCATTAGAATTAATTCACCATTCCTTATCAGCCTATTATTTCACAGCAACACTTGTGATTTTTCATATAAAACTATTGCTTGAGCAAAAGCTCTTTTGGATGAGCGTAGCCTGTAAAGTAGCACATTGCCAAGATAGGAAACTGATCTTTCTCAAAATAAAGTCCTTTAACAGAAGAAAATAAACACAATATTAAGGCGCCAGAGAGGTCCCCCAAACTCTGTCACCACTTGAGAGGGAGAGAAATCTTTGTCTTTTGTGCTTTTTCCTGGCTAACAAGAGGAGCTGTACACGTTCTCCTTGTCTCTTTGGTCTGCTCTCACACTGCTACACACTGGGATCAGGTCTGCTCTTACCTGGCTTAGTGCCTGGTTGGTCTTGAAAAAACTCAGGGTCTGCCCAACTGTTGGGCAGTGTTCTTGCATGTGTTCTCAAGGTGCAAGTCCTTACCTTCTTTTAACTCTGTTTCATGTTCCTGCTCAAATTTAAATCTGCTCCCTTGATTTTAGTGTGAGAACTTAAACATAGGAAAGAAAAATACAAGCAGGTAGACAGGCAGTGCTCTGTAATCTGGGTGCTGAGGCATGGCTGTCCTCCTTCCACATCACCTGCTGAAACAGCTCTGGTGGCTCTCAAGGTGCCACACCTGGCTGTCATGGCTTTGCCAGCAGTGTTGGTCTGCCCTCGTACTGTCCATATTCAGATGCTGCTTTGGCAGGCTGCTCACCCTTTCCTGAGGAAGGAGCACATACAAGGGAAGAAAAACAATGAATTCAACAGCATGGAGCTGCTGAAAAACAAGATTCACTGCCCCCTCCCCTATGATAACAGTGCTGTGAGTAAAGCTTCATCACCAGTGTTATGTACAGCTATTGCAGCACAGGGCTGTCAGCTCTCGTTATTTAGAAGTTCAGCAAATGGATTGCATTACTTCTTCAAACAGTCCCCTGAAATCAGGCTGTTGAACAGAACAAGAGGCACCAGTGCAGCTAGAGACTGTCACATGGTTTGAATTGAAGCAATCATCTTTCCTCCACTTCCCCTGCAGCATCAACGAGTGTCAATGCACGACCAGGGAACTGAAATGCAAAATAAACCTGCTGGGTTTTTTTTGTTTGTTTGTTTTTGGTTTTGTTTTTTGTTTTTGTTTTGTTTTGTTTTGTTTTTTTGTTCTGAGTGGAAGTGTAGAACTGTTCAGTTGGTCCAGGGTGGAAGCAAAATATTCAGTTAAGAATAAGCCTCACAAATAAATACAGAAATATAAGGGAGACTAGCATGCAGTGGACAGTTTAACCATTTTTGGGTTTCCAAAGTGTCATGGTAATCTGTGAAATGTTTGAAGTTTGTGAAAATTCCAGTAGCATCATCAAGTCTGTTTAATGGAAATTCCTGTCATTTTGTAGAGCATTTGTAGTAAATTACCAGACTTGGAGTATCCACACATTGCAAAATTTAATTCTTATGCTCTACTACCATTATGAGCTCTTTAATATTTAATCAATGATAATATTAATATTAATTAATTAATTTATTAATATTTCATCAATTTCTTCATAAAAAATGAAGAAGCAGTGGGATAGAATTCCTTTTGGCCATAAGAAGACAATGGCCACAGAAAGCCATCATTCAGCATATAGACCTAACTTCCAAATGATGAACATATAATGTTTTCTTTTCACAACTTATTTTTTTTTAAATGTAAAAAAAGTGTATTAAACTGCACTAGAATTGCAGTCCCTGAAATATTCTCTGTGTGACCCAAATGCAAGACTTTATAACTAGTTTTTAAAACCTGTAGATGTTTTGCTTCTGTGGGACTTCTGTGGTCAGTAGCACTTAACTCAACTGTTTGCTTTTGGTCTTCTGCTTAAGGTTTGTGTAGAGCCTAAAACATTTAAAAATAAAGTTTAACAGAAAGAATCTATTTGCTAACAGTGTCACCCTCTCACAGTTCTAATTTATGATTAAAAATGTGAGAAAACCACTCTGCATATCCTTGCTATCACACTGGTGCCAGTGCTGTCTTCATGCTACCTTTAAAAGCTTCTTTTCCAGTTCACAGATTGGCAGATATAATTTGTCCTTTCCAGTGTCAGTGACAAGAGCTGGTGGGTATGAAGTATTACCATGTTTGTGTTTGGAAAAACTCAGGTATTTTTTGCTTAGAAAATGTTTAAGTGAAAATGAGAAGAAAACTGAGTGAAGAGTAATAGAAATCATTCTTGAGTTTTAAAAGCACAAAGACCACCTCATTAAGAAAACATTCTCTTTGAGTTACAGAGTAAAACCTGAGTATACCTTCATTTTATTGGTCTGATGATGCATGGCAATTTCTTTCCCTAATTATACACTTTTGTCCCTTCATAGTCTTATACTGCTATCATAATGCATGATGCTGCAATTTCTTTCCCAATGACACACTTTTATACTGACTTATTGATGTGGCTGACAGATTATGATGTAGAATACAATTTTATATCTATGTCTAAAAGCCATGTTTTAGTTCTTCACATGCTGCCTTCTCTGAGGTGTCATGTTCAATCAATAAGGCTATGAACAAGTTGCTTCAAGCACATATTCTTTTTCTAGTATGATTTACTTTTATTTTGGCAAATAAGCTAGACAGAGTAGTGTAAAACCCAAGCATGCATTCATTTTTTGCAGGTCAGCTTGTAATAAAAAAAAAAGTTTAAACTTGTTAGAGAGAGGCACATCAATGAAAGTTAAGGGGATTCAGAAGTCTAGGAAATTAATTTATTAATCCAATATGGCATATATATGCTCTCTCACATGAATTTTAGTTTATCCTGTTTATAAACCAACTAAATACTAATGAGGAGAATATCAGTGACTTCTGGGTACACTCTTTTTGTCTTTTCTGCCTTAATGTTGTGAGGTAAAAACCCAACAGATATGCAATGCCATTGTAGGCACCAGAGACAACAACTTGAAATGCATAATAAAAATTCTCAATTTATTAGATTTGTCCTTCTGTGATTAAAAACATATCTTAACAGCGGACATCTGTTGGACAACTTACAGGGTTCCTTTTTGTCTTGGTATGTGAGAAAATCCTGCAGGCTGTACTGCTCAGCCTTGTTAGACCCTGGTATGTTGTGGATGCACAGGAAATGAAGCATATGTTCAATGGTGGAGCTGTAATAACGCCCAGGTTTGGTGTAATCTGTTGAAAAGAAAGAGTGCCATTCCCTATGATGTGCCCTATGGAAAGAAAAAGGGGGGAATTCCTGGAGCCTTCTTTCCTCACCTGATCTCATGTGATACCTCTGGTTGGCTGTGAATCAAGTTTGACAGAAAAAATAAGTGTGTGATAGGCAGCATGCTAAAATCAAATAATTTTGCATCTACACCTTTTAAGCCTTGTGCTGTGGCCACTGCATGAAAAGATCACTGTAAACAGGGAAATTCTATGAAGCAGAGCACCACTCTCACTAATTTTCACAAGTGAAGCTAGATTTTTTCTTTCCACTCAGTAAACATATCCTTTCAGGCTTCATTGAATGGTGTACCTCTTTCCTTAGTAAAGGTGTTTTACTTCCTGTGGGCCCAACTAACTCATCTTTTGAAAGGTGTCTGCTTTGAAGCCAAAAGAACAAAATAGCACCATGGGCCGCCAGCATACCGCAGGTTTTGTTTGTGTGTGTTGTCAAAGCGAAAAAAGACCTTCACTGTTTCAACAAAGAGTTTCAGAAATATACAGGGCCAACTTAGTGTTTTGCAAGTAAATATGTGATGAAGCCCGTGAGAGGGTCACCAAGGACATAATATTTATTTACATGCCCATGGTTCATCTGAAATTCGAGTGTTGAATTTCAGATGAACCATGTTCATGGTTCATCTGAAAAGTTATGAAAACAAATAAAAAGTTTTATGAGGTAGATTTTCAAAATTTGGAAGATTCATATGAATAAAGACATATTTTAACCGATTGTAGAAAAGGCTTAAATTATGTTTAAAGGCTTTGATCATGCTTCAGGACACAAAATAGCCTCTATGGAATTTTATGAAGGAACTCTACTTGAGTCTAAATACACAGTTTCCTGCTGAGACACTGAGGTGTTTTCCCCCAAATCCAAATCAAAAAAGGACTGTGAAAGAGCAGTAGGCTACTTTGATATGCTGTGGTTATTACCACAGAATTGTGTCTCCATGTACATCCAAAAGGACATACACAAACATATCCTGCCCTTGCTGAAAGCCTGGGAGCTACAGGAAGTACTAAAACCTTTCTACAGTGAATATCATATTATCAAACACAAAGTTTCAGAAGCTGGGCTTTGTGCCTTTCTGGGATGTGGACAACAAATGAGGTTAGACCTCTACAGCTCAGGTCTTGCATCAAAGTAATGTGAGCAATATCAGGAAATGCAGAGATGAAGGTACATGCTGGGCATTTATCAGCCTCCTCAGGACCAATGATTATTCCTGCAAAAATCAGAGTTAATGAAGTACTAAATAAGTGCTTCTTCATTTCTTGGCCTCCTCAAGTTGACACTGGACACCTATTGGCAGATCAGAATGTGATGATTCCAGTATCAGAACAGCTGGATTAATTTTATATGCTGTGGTCTACCTGCTTCAGAGAGCATGGAATTCAAACTGGAGGAATTTAGGACATTCTCTTGTTGTTTATGGGCAAGGATGAGAGAGGCCTAAGAGAATACTCTCCCTGGTGCTTGCATCTGGCTTGAAAGAGTTAATTTGAACAGGAATTTCAGCTGGATTCACTCTGTTGGCTGTATCTAGTCTGAGTGATAGAGAAATTCCTTAGAGCTAAGCTGTGAGTGTAACATGAAGAAAAGTCAACATGAGCTGTGAGAAATCAGGGATGTCTTTTCCCAGTGTTTTACTTGGTATGTTGTATGAATGAAGAGTTTTCTTCCTGAGACAGTGCAAGTGGTATGATAGCATGTATGACAGCTGGCTTTAGAGCTTGGCAAGGAGTGAGTGAAGAAGGTTGAGAAATTCTCCTCTGGGAAGTGATGAAGAAGTGACTTGTACCTAGTCAGTTTAGAGAAATTCTGTCTGATTTATAGGCCACAGGACAGGAGCTCCTTGGGGATATGTTCTGCTGAATTGCATGAACTGAAAGGAGCTTATTTTCTATAAGATTTGGAACGTTTCTTTTACCAAAGTCTTCAAAAAAAGGGTTTGATAGCTAACCCACAACTTCTGTAGTGGTTTCTATGATATTCTAGAAGATTGAAAGATTTGTAGAAGACTTTTCCAGTGTCTGATCAAGCAGGTAAATTATTTTGTGTATAAGTAGCATATTTTTCCTAAAATGAAGGCCTTTGATAATATTGCAGTTCTGACAAATTTAGTAACTGTATATGTTACCTGATGTCAAAAAAAATAATCTTTTTTTTTTTTATAGCTACAGCTAAAGCAGATTTTTATGGTTACTTTAGTCCAAATAACTAATCCTGACTCAGTGGATCAAGATAAAACCACAATCTATAGTTGCTTCTTTAACAAATACCATATTGGGACAGTCATTTGCCCCCTCATGGATTTTCTGACTTCTTAATTATTAGATGTTAACCAGAAATTAAAAAAAAACAAAAAAAAGTCAAGAAGAAGCTTATACTTGATTTTGGACCTTGGACAAATCTAACAATATTCAGAAAAGGAAGATTTGAAGTAGCAGGTACGTACATAAATTTTATATTTTCAAGTAAAGCGGTGGGGACAGTCACATAGCACGGAGGTCCTGCTTTCCAATGCAGTCACAGTAAAGATGAAAATCCCAAAGTCTCTTGATCTACAGAGTTTAGAAGGTATCATACAGGAAATCTTCAGTAAAATCAGGAGTTGTTCCCAAACTCTGACTGCCATGAAAATGCTTATTTTTGTCTCTGCCAGTTGACTACATTATTCCAGGGGATTTTCCCAGTGTAAGGAAGAAGTTGATCCTCAACATGTTTTCTGTAGTATCATAATTTCCATTACAGAGCTAGAAAGCTCTTTTATTTTATTATTTTTAATTTTTTTTTCCTAGAAGGGGAAAGCCCCCCGCTTCTTGGTGTGCCTCCTGATTTTTAATAATACCACAGACTTTGCCTTGCAGTGAACCAGTTCCACAAGGAGATTGCCACATCAGATTATGTGAGTTTCCTTCATTTCCAGGCAGTGCTATTTAATATACATCTGCTATGTAATAGATGCAACAAACTGAAATGATTTTCAGTTGGGTTAGTCTTTATTGGATCTGACCTCTGGTCTAGGAGGTGAAGGGAGAGTGGAAAATGAAAGCTGATTTGGTATTAACCCACTATTCATATTAGAAAAAGTAAATGCTTTTGCGGTTTTCCTTACAGAGGTGTCTTTATTCATTTGACATGCCTTTAATAACTAATTCTAGTTGTCTGGTTGCCAAGATAGATTTCCTACAGGCAGACTTAAAAGTGATTTTGTCCTTTTTGAATGCATGGCTTCAAATGATCCCAGAACAGCAAACATTAAACTTCCCCCTAGACCTTGAGATTTTCTGAAGCACTGCAATAACATAAAAGGATAAGACTATTAGAAAAAAATAAATAAATGAATTAAGCATGCTTCATATGATATGAGCAGGACAATAAAAGTCCTTGTTTTTCCATGCAAACTGATATCTCTTTTCTACTGTTGGCCATATGCTGTGGATTTCTCACAAGTCCCATTTTATGGGTTTTGGTATCATCATTCATAGTTGCCTGGGAATGTTTTGTAGGCTTCATCTGAAAGCAAGGAACCAACAGAACTCAATTTTTTTTCTTTCACAGATGGCTTTGTCAGTGTTTGTTATTTGCCTTATCACAGAGTTTTAAATGTGTGTCCAGTGTATGTGCATCTGTGTATCAGGTATGCCTATGAGCATACGTAAACTGGCATGGGAACTGTGAAGTAGAATGCCTTCCTTGTCATTTAACTGGGCTGTCCACAGCAATTAAATGCAATTTTAAAACTTAGCTTCATACACAGCCAAATTGAGTTTGGGTCTGCTGGTTACTTAGAGAAAGAGCACGAGGAAGAATATTGTCATTTCCAGGTATGAATTCACACTCTCAAAGGATATATCTGCTATGGGACTGCCTCAATGAATTTTGAGTTGCTAGGTCAAAATTTGCTCTCTAGTGCACTGATAGCCAAAATCCACCTTTTCTTTTCGAATTAGATTTGAAACAAGATATTAATCATGGCTAATTACTACAAAACTTTTTACTTCAGCTGAATCTTAAATCAGCTTGTTTTGGTAATAAACAGAAACAATCTTCCAGCTGAAAAGAACTTGGACAGATTTCATTTTGCAGCTGAGGATCTTGGTCTATTGATAGACAGGTTGTGCTTTCTAGCCAGGTCACCCAATTCAATACAAGGAATTTCAACTCTGTCCTGCATTGCATTGAGCAGACAGACGAGTCCCTACCTCTCCTTGAAGTTGAGTTGTTTAATTGTTACCTTGTGAGAGGTGATTTAATAGGATGCCACACATTCTTCCTCACAGGCCATGCCCACCAGCATCTCTACTACCACCATCTCTACTGCTCCTTTGACACTCTTTAAGCACTGTTGACAAGATCAATATGTTTTGATATAACAGATCACAGCAATAGCTTGTGAAGTGATCACACATTTTCATTTCACTGTAGAAAATACTTTGTGCATGAGCCTTGGGTCCATCCCATTTAGCTGTTGGAGTGGTTACATCACAGTGACAGCTCAACACCATTAAGTGACTGGTTCAAAACATGGGTCCAAAGAAACAACCAAAGAAGACAAATTTCTGGCAGCTGAATGCACCGCTAACATCAGAAGTTCTTGTTAATTCTCCTTTACTACGCTGTATTACATCTGATAAAAAACAATTTACTTTCTTTTGGGTGACCTCAGTTGGGGACATCAAGGCCTTTTGACATGTCATTCTGACACTACTGTACTGCTGGTACCATGGTCATCAGGAAATTTTGTCAGCACAGTTTCACGTTTTTGTGCAGAAGCCATGGCTAAAAATATCAAACATGCTCAGTCCTGACTGTGAACAACTCTGAGTAGCCATGAGTGGCCTCCAATGGAGCTGATCACACTTCTCACCTACTCACTACTGTTAGCCTGGTCCCTTTCACTCTGGTGTTGTGGGGTTTCAGTTTGTTGTTTTGTTTTTTCCCAGTTTTTCTAATAATTTACTGTCTACCATGGTATTGAATGTGTATAGAAGCATAGAAAAGTGAGATTTTTCATTGTCTTAGAGATTGGTTTACTTTCTAAATGGAGTCACAAGGTCTGATCTGCCTTTGGTTAAATCATGTTGCACATTTCCTATATAACTGTGAGTCTATTTTTTTTTCTTAAAAATTTGAGGCTTACTTGGTACCCATGGACTAGTGAAGTTCAGGACTACTGTATGACTCAGTTCCCCTGAAAACTCTCAGTGGACCAGCAGTCCTGTGACATAAATTAAATTTCATTTTGAGAAAAAAACAAAGTCATATTAGACCTCTTTTGCTGCTAAAGTGGGATTTTTTTATGCCAGTGATAGGATGAAATGTTCTAGAAACAGCCTGCAGCTTATAACATTACTCTGCCAAAATGCAAGTATGAAAGCCAACTTGCACACTACAAACCTGCTTAAGGAATTGCAATTTTAAAAGCAGAACAGTTGTTTTGAAATGCAAATAAATATTTTGGAGAGTTTCTAATAAGTATTGTGTTATTTTTACAGGACACCGATTCTCACGCCATGCGAGTTATAGCCATTTAATTGTATTTTATATGGTATCAAACTTTCTGCCAAAATCTGGTGTCGGAATGTTTTTCGTTGTTATGGGTCTATCAACATTACATCATTTACTGACTGCATCATGTGTGACACACATGTCTGTGCTTAACCTTTACAGTTGGGATATCTGAGCCTGCTTTAATCAAATGTTACACTGCCAAATGAGTGTTATTCTTTAAAGCTTCCTTGCTGAGGAAACAGGTCTGAGTTTCTGTACGCCCACCCATTAGAGGTTGCTATCAAATTCAAAAGAACTTAATTAGCAACAAATTGGTATTTAGTTGAGCCCAAAATTTAGGCTTGGTTGCCTTTTCTATTAACTAAACATTTGTTTTCATAGCAAGTATCCAGAAAGCTGTGGACTGGAAAAATGCATGTCCATACTCTCAGGAAACCAGTAAGGCCAGTGCCTTCTTTGCAGAAGGAAAAATGGAGAAATGCTGGAGTTGTTTAAATGCAAAAATTTTTTCACCCTTATAGGAGACTGTGGATACCCTCAACCATTCTGCCTGTTCTCACTGCTATTGATCTTGCCTCTTCAAACATCTTGCCTCTTCAGTAGCATGGGGGGCAGGCAAAGCCTTTGGGGCTGGATTTCACACCCATCAGGGTAACTGAGAGCAATATTTCCTCAGTTGCTGAGCAGCACAATGCAGCTATCAGTAACCTGTCCCACAGGGGCCTTTCTTCTGGCATCTCTTGATTAAGCTGATGACTCTTTCTTCATTCCAAGCCTTAGGTGGTAGCTTAGGCTTCAATTTATGCCATCTTTTGGGAAACTCAGATACCTTGCAGGGTTTCTTTGGAGAATGTGACTGTCAGAAGTGTGGGAGGAGATGATCTTTATGGGCACCTTTCAGAACAGGAGCAAATAATAACTTATAAAAGAAAAGCTTTGTCTTAGAAAGCCCTCTCCTTCCTCTGTCTTTGCTCAGCCTCCCAGCTGTTTGTCAGCTGTGAAAGACATACACAGAGCAAAGACTCTCCTAAAACTCAGGTGCAAGACTATGGTGGGATTCCTACCAAGTTGCTAGTTCCATGTTTTCAGAAAAGTTCAAAAGATAGAGTGTATTGCAAATCCCAGGCCAGGACTTGCACATGGAGGTGGCAGCAGCTGTGCTGGAAAGACACGGAGCTGCCCCTGGATGTGGTCCTCATGTGGGGCAGAGCTCACAGGTTAAGAACAGGTAACAGAACTCAAAGGTAACAAAAAGGGCTCTGCAGGGCAACTCCATCAGCCTCTGAAGCAGAACAAAGCCACTGATCTCAAACCGATTTCACTTGACTGAAGTAAGTACTATACACAAGTATGTTGCAGGGTTTGAGCTAAAGGTTCAGTCCTGATGTTGGTGAGACCAGCAGAGACACCCCACACAACTTCTTAAAGAAAAGCTCCAAATCCAAGGCTTTTCCCCACAAATTTCAGCCTCCAGCTTCTACTGCTCTGTTCCAATTGAAATACAGACTTCAGGAAGGTCAGTTCAAATCCGGTGTGATACAAATGGAGACAGTAATTTATTTGCTTGTCTGGATCCTAGAAAATTCTTTGCATCAAAGACAATATAGAGATACCCATCTCAAACTCTGTTTTCCCAGAAAACAAGGAAGACAGGGCATGAGTAAACTATTAAGTTAAAGATCCTCTCTGGACCAAAGGTGGTTGGTTTAAATAAATAAAGATTTTAAGCAACACTATAAGATATATCTTTTCCCAGATGCTTGTGTGCTTGTAAATATTAAACATTAATTGAGAAAGACTGTTACCTATGAACCTGGGGGAAGCTAGAATTATTGAAGGGTGGGTTGTGGGGGGTTGTCTGGTTTATTGCTTGACTAATCAAAACATTTCTGTGCCATTAATTATTCTTAATGACTAAGCCTGTATGAGGGTTAAAGACTTAAAAATTATCTGATTTGCAGCTCTTTTCTATTTCATTTTGTAGGTAGTGTAAGTGATTCTGTGTCATGAGAAAATGTATACAACACTGATAAATCCATAAAGTATTTGACCTTTAATCAATCCTAATATTTGCAATCCACAGAGCCTTCTTAAATGCTTGTAACCTTGGCCCTTCCACTCCCATTCATCACAATTACTGTTTGAGCTGTCTGATGCAATGCACAAAGCATTGCATGTTGACATCCAATATTTTATCATTAATAAAATAAAATTTTGAAAAAAGAGAGAAGTAAGAAACATTCCGAGTATTTTTGCTGGTTTGATATTTTCCAGTGCAGTGCCAGGAGAGGAAAAGGGACAGTTGTGATTTATGTTAGTGCTAGCAGACATTGTTAATTAGTGTTTACTGTTAGCAGAATGTAGATGTAGTTGGCTCTCTAAACAAGCTGATTCTTGAAGTTATGCTAATTTTCAGTGATTGTTAACCTTTTCATACTGAGAATACTGTTTGTAAAAACCTTAGGTAAACAGTATGGATTGCATTTTAAGCAAGAATTTAAAGAAACTGGTGCAGGAGCATCTATGAATTAAGAGAGCTTTGGACCAAACCACACAGGTCTTATTCATACTATAGCACATGAGTTAATGCTAGTAGGATTGTTACAAGAAAATTAACATTTTCTCCTATCCTTCAAGACTTTTATTATTGTCTTGATCGAAGAACACTGCAGTGATGGATGGAAATACTAATAAGATTTACCCAAGGAGAGATTGGCTTCTATAGACATTTGAATGAATCAGTGCAAAGAGCACTGGACTCCTCATGAAGGAACTTGAAGTTGTGCTCTGCATCCAGACAGTTGCTTCATTTTTTGGGGCGAGGGAAGGGCCTTTTACTCTTTATGTGCCTTGTCAGTAAAAAATTCAAACCCTTTTTCTTGGACATTGTCCTTTCACACACGTTCCTGTGTCAAGTACAAAGAATAACACATTAGGATTGAGATAAGTATGATAAAAATAATATTACTGAAATTTCCTCTTGTAGCATTGTGTTTCACATCACCTATGATTCACAACCCTCATGAGGGAGTAGGTGCTGCCCAGGATTTTTGCTGAGAGTGAACTTATATTTCCTTTGCCTTTGGAATGAAATATGAGTCCTTGGACCTCTGCTATATAAAAGCAATATTTGGATGTGTTATCATACTACTATTCGTCCAATTTCAGACCTATAATATACTCCCCAGACCTCTGACACTCAGTACCAAAATACTCTTCCGCTGGAATCATAGAAACATTTGTGTTGGAAAAGGCTCCTATTAACCCAGCACTGCCAGGTCCATCACTAAACATGTCCCCAAGTGCCACATCTGTACATCTTCTAAATCCCTTCAGAGATGGTGACTCCACCACTTTCCTGGGCAGCCTGTTCCTGTGCTTGACAACCCTTTAGTGAAGGAATTTTTCCCAATATCCAATCTAAGGGTATTCTTTACACACACATGTATATCTTTTTGTGCACACTTTTGTATATATGCATTTCTATCTATATATCTTCCAGAATAAGGAACTATAATGACTATTTCAACATCAAAAGCTCAAAAGTGTAAAGAAATGGCAACATTAAAAATTTAAGGCATCTAAGTTCCATCTTTGCTGGTAGAATTTTATGTTTTCTATCTTGAAGATTTTTCTTAGCATTATTTTTATAAGTCTTAACAATTTATTAGCAGGAATTATACTTTTAATGGAAACCATGAAGAAATGACATGGGAATATGATCTAAATCCCCTTTCTCCCCCAGTGATAATTCTCTGGGTTTTTCCCAGCTGTTTTGCCAAGGCAAATAATATGATTATAACTGAGCACTGGTGTGTAAGTATTAGCATGATCTGCCTCTGCGATGCTGGATGGGAGAATGAGTATGATTTCATTTTTACTGCAGTTACCAGGCAAACTCTTTCTGCTTCTGCAGCTTCTTTATTTTCTGGTGGAATTTTCACAGTAATGCCATGGAAAGATTTACAGCCTTTTTGGCCAGGTTGACCACTAGCCTCTCCGACATCCTGACTCTGTTGACAAGACTGTGTGTAAAGTCTCAGCCTGCTCCAGAGAGCTCAGGGATCACATCATTTGAGTGTGGGAAATACCATTTGAGTGTGGGCTGTAGCATTATTGTACAAGGGGTACTCAAACACTAAAGCACCAGACCTTCAGCTCTACACAAAAGAGGCTCTGAGAGAAAATTGTAGGTGCAGAGGCTGACAAAATTAGTTAATTCTGCTCTCTTTAGTGGAACCAGAGAATGCTAAAGGAGCTGATAATGTATTCGTAAATAAAAATTGTGGCAGGAATTCAATTCTGCTGAGCATTGGATATCATTAACTCCCAGAAGAATATGGCTAATCATCATGTTTTCTGCCATTTATGCAGAGAACATAAAGTTCAGGAGGTCCCAAAGAACATCCATTTCCTTGACTTCATCTATGCACAAAACCTCCATTGTGCAGATTTTGTACATTTTTATAAGGCTTAATCAGATAATAATGCAGCTTTGTTTCAATCTGGCATAAAATAGAGTGGCAAAGGTATTTGTCACTGCCTATGATGATAAGGTTTTCCATGATGGAAAGTCTGCAAAGAGTTCAGCAATCCCAGGTATGAGATTGAAAATAGCTAAATTTAGGTTGGGAATATCTTCACAGTTTTGTGGAACCATTAGATCATCTCCATGAAATGATGTAGGATGCTAGAGGTAGTCTCAGGTATTTACCAGCATGCATCTGTTTTCAGACAGGGGCTAGTTGTGTGGATGGTCTAGGATTGCACTTGTGTTTCCATAAACACACGTTGCTCTGTGGAGGAAAACACTTAAAAGCAGCTTTTTTATGATGCCACCATACTGCTGGAGAGACTTTGACTGAAGATCTGACGTATATTGAGGTGCTGTGATCTCTTCCTTCCTCTCTTCTACTCTGCAGACATATACATCCGCTAAGAAACATTTTTATTAGTCCCATATTTTAGGGAAAAAGCTTTGCCAGTATTGTGAATGAGTACTGCTCCATAGCTTTTGATTGTCCAGCATTCAATCTTCTGCTGAAACTGTGTTTTTGCAGCTTAATGTCAGAGATGCAGTGCTGGTGAGACTTGTCATAGGCCTGAATTCATTGGTGTCATTGTACATTGAACATAGAGCTGCTACTGCAGTGCTCATTTATTACTGCATGAAATTGTGCCAGCTCTCCAGGAGCAGATCTGTGAAAAATGCCACTGGAAATGTTTATATGGGAAGTAAATAGATGGGGAATGAATCCCACTGTCTGGTACAGCCCTCCATGCAGGCACATGTTATGATGGTGTATCTGAGCCTCTGCACGTGGCAGCCATTTCCCCCAAAGTCTTCTCTCTTTTAAATCCCTACCCCACTGCACACAGGAACAGTTCATACTGAGCTGGGGCACCCTTTCTGAGGACATGAGAGTGGTCATAAGTTTATTCCTCAGGCAAGTGTTTGGGATGTTAATGATAGTGTTGCCTGAGTAAATGGAGTGAGGTTCATCTCTGATACTTGACTCTCTTCTGCCCTGAATGTATTTCCTTACGGCTTGGACTCAGTGTCCCTTCTCTTCCCATTCTCTGCCTCCTGTTTCCTTTCATACTCAACACTCATTTGAAAGAGCTAGCCATATACAGACACTGGAACTGTTTATCTTTGTAGAGTGTGCATTATCTATGCTGTTCAGCTTTTTGCCTTAAATCTTTTGTGCCTCCTTTTTCTGAACTTGACTCATTTCCTTGAGTCTTGTTGTTCAGCAGCCTTTTTATCCAGATACTAAATTCAGAACAGGCGACCTTCCCCTGTAACTGTTTTCCAGTCTGAGGCTTTCTGAGTTCACCTTCTTTACTTTTTCCTAACAAATCTCTTTTTTTTTGGCAAGTCATGAACCAACTTTTGGAAGTCAGTGGCCTAGGTTGTTTGTAATTGCTCAGCAAATACATCTTCAGGCCAAAGTGTGGTTTCAGATCAGAGAAAAGAAACCTGGTAGCATGGTAACAGTAATCTCCGAAGGTGAGCTGAATCATCTGTTATTTCATGAGCTTTCCATAGTTTTATAGTGAGTTTTCTCACTGCAGTTCTTTCTTTCAGTCTAAAAGTTTTTACAAGGGTCTGATTAAATATTATTCTTCTTGTGTATTCTGTCTTGGGAGTTTAGGGAGTCCCCCTTCCCCTCTTTTCTGAAAAGGGAAAGGAGAGGTAAGAAGGTATACGTGACCCAGCAAGATGGAAGTTTATTTTGAAGATATTTGTAGATAAATGTTGTGGTATATGGAAATCTCCTTCTGAAAATTCCTGAATATTTTCCTTTCAATGTCTCTTGAAAAACTTTGGAACCCTAAAGTAAAAACTTAAAAATTTTTAGTCTGTAGTGTTGCTGGATTTGCCCTGTAAGTTTGACAGTGCAGACCACAACCAGAAGAATTGTGTGGGTAGTGAGACATGACATAGGAAAGACAGTAAAATAAGAAGCTGTAGTTCTCTGCCAGGAATTAGGAATAAAATGAAAATTACATCCAAGTTTCTGTGAGTGAAATGATAGTGTACTTTTCCAATAGATGAGTCTACAGATGCATAGTGGTTGTTCACATCCACAGATCTTTATATGTGGCAGCTTTATCATTGAAATATCAGCAGCTCAGAAAAAAGTATCAAAGTAAATACTTTTTCCTTCATTTTAGTTTGGTGAATTGTTAACAGCTGTTGCTTCAGTTGCAATTTGGGAATGTTCTGTAAAAGGAGAAGAAACTTCATGGTCTGTAGTCCAGTTCCTACGTATTCCTTCATCAGAGGCTTATGACAGTGGCTTGTCCATATGTAGAGGTGCTTGAATTTCTCCCTTCTAAGCTCACAGAGGTACAGGGAGCCTGGGCTTGTATGGCTCTGTACCTTATATCAGTTTTACATTGATGCTAAGTGACTGTGAAGCTCATCTGTGCTTGCAGACCTTTGGACAAACATACTGTGGCAGTCAATGCCCTTCACTTTTGGGGCTCCCACTGTCTGTGTTACATGGTGTTGGGGAGAAGTGCCATGTTTCCCAGGGGAAACTTGGGGTAATGTGGAGGAACCTCTTTGCCTCCTCTGCAAACCCCCTGATGTATTCAGTGCAGTGGAATCCATCACACAAGGGCTTCTCTGGGTACAGGACCATCACTCCCTGCCAGTATGTGCATCTACCCACCTTTGTCATATCCCATGGTAGTGGCTCTGTGATTGAGGGGCTTAATGTTCCAGAAAAATTGTTAAAATCATGTGCTATTGTGAGATTTCACACACACAGTCATGAGCTGTGAAAGCATGTACTTCCCTGAGCAACAGGGCTTAGCAGCCCTTTCTCTCTCTGTTATGAATATATGAAGCTGTGGCTGACCCTTCTTTTATTTCAAATACAGGTGGAATTTTGGAAGGCTATAAAGCTGTTAAGAAGGCATTCAGTAAGACTATATGAGACCAACCATTTACCTCTGTTTTCTTGGAAAGCTAGATATTGTGTAACTAGTCCCTTTTATTTGTTTTACTTCTGATGCATTCAAGTGTGTTTGGGTAATTTTTCCTCATTACCATATGGGATGAAATTTACATTCCTGTAAAGCAATGAAGACAAAACCAAAAAACCTGTTCTTGCTTCCAGAAGCTGAAGATGTAAGAAAACACCAAGCACTTAAGTCTGTAGTAAAACACTGAGTTGGCAATGCTGCTGCTGTTCTCTTATACCAGGATATATAATACATGTTCCTGCAGAAAGCAACAGTGTTTAGCTTCCAGGGAGCACACCCAGACTTCTCGAGGAAACCCAGAAACCACAGCAAAGGGGCAGATTGAAAGGATCCCCTAATGAGTAAATACATCCAGGGCTTTTAGTTCCCCATCTGCTGTTTTGACAAATGTGTATGGGCTGTTTTGCCAGCAGATATCACTATGTGTGTCCAAATTACAAGTGAGAATGAGAGAGAAAAAGCATTTCTCTACTTACAAGCGACAGGCAGATTTAAGAATGTCTGCTGGAGTTTATGTGCATTATTAGGCACATTTTTAATTCTTTTGTCAACCTCTATTATGAGGTCATTTCACTTCAATACAAATTAAACCATAATTTTTCACCTTCCTATGTTCTTTTTTTTCCCGTAATATATATTTTTAATGTGTTGCTCAATCACGGCCCTCTAGAATAACATAAAAGCCTTTAACTGTCTGAATTGAACTACTGTGGCCTTTCTTGTCAAAAAGAGCTCCTGCATTTATTTCTGTGTACACTGACACTGTAAAATGTTACTTGTTTTTCTCTCTTCTGGAGGCAGAGAGTTATAAAAATCAAGTTTCATTGTCATTTCAACCTTTGTTCTAAAACATTATGATGTGTAGAAAATTGATTATGCTGGAATTTAGTATATACAACAAAAGGAAACTTTGTTGAAATCCAGAGGGCCATTTCTGTTCATTTGATAAATGTATTAGTTTCTTTAGTTTCCTGAATTACCAGGTAAAGGGGAACATTTTCCAGATCTTACTAATTTCACTGAAACATATGAAAGACAAATACCAGAAGTCAAATCTAACATATTCTTCCCATGGGCCTTTAAAAAAACCCACCCCAAAACTCTTTATTTTGAAAAGCTAAAGTAAGAGTTCAAAATTAAATGGATGATTCATGTGAGATATGTGAACTGAACAACACATTGAGCTGTTGCACCAACTGATATGGCCTGGGTTTTCTCAGCACTGCTAAAGGAATGAAACAAGAGGTGAAAAAAATAGATTGCTGTGCTACTCCATCTACTCAAGTGTCGCCGTATCTCAGGGTCACAACAAAGCAGACCCTCTATGAGGAGCTCTCTGTGCCAGGGTGAGAACTTCCAGCTCCATTGGTACAGGGCCAAATTTTGCTCCCTCTGTCTACCCTGAGCATAGAGGAGCTGAGTGCTGGACACTCTGTAGGCAGAGGGTGCTGCTCAGCAGTGATGGCCCTGCGGAGCCGCTGCTCGCACTGGCAGCCCTGCTGCTTCCACAGCTGCAGCTCTGCGGCCGTGTGTCATTGCTCCATGAACCTATTCCCTCCTGCTGGCACCTTCCTGGCTGTGGAGTGCAACAGAAGGCTTCCATCCCATCCCATCCCATCCCATCCCATCCCATCCCATCCCATCCCATCCCATCCCGTCCCGTCCCGTCCCGTCCCGTCCCGTCCCGTCCCGTCCTGTCATGTCCTGTCCCGTCCCGTCCCGTCCTATATCCCATCCCATCCCATATCCCATCCCATCCCTCCCATGGAAATTCTTGGATGTGTGTACAACTGCTTTAGAGACTCCTGATCTCACGGTCACAAGCAAAGGTTCCTGCTGGGGTTTGCCACGGATCTTGCCAGTGTGAGGGTACAGCTGCTCCTGCAGTCAAGCAGCAGGAGAAAAAAGCAGTTCAAACAAGTAAAATAGTTATCAATTCACTGTCAAAATCACAATATATTTCTTACTGAAGATACTGAAAGAAGAAATCATGTTCTTGTGTCTGATGTAGCAGAATGTAAACATGGTAAAAATTATAATAGATACTGCTGCCTTTTTTTTTTTCTTTTTGAGTAACAATAACTTTAAGCAAAGGGAAATGTTCCCAGCTGGACAAATGAGAATCCTTAATTTAATCTACTATCTGACAGATATGGTCCCCAGCAAATATTAACCTCTGCCTCTTGATGAAAAAAGACCCCTTTGCCAGTGTTAGCCACATTTATTTCAGTCTAGACAAAATAACTCCTAGGTGTTGTAGGGAGAAACAATGGTGTCTGAGTGCCTCCTGGAGAACATTCAAACCTTGAGCATATTTTGGTTTGTACTGGAGTTGAACTTGATGTGATAGGTCTGGAAAAATATAGAGCTGACAGTCTATATACACAACTGGGTTTTTAGTCCACAAGGATAATGAGACCTAAGCACCCAGCCACTTTTTTTTGTGCCACTGTCAATTTAAAGTGCATTTTTAAATGAACAGTAGGGTTATTTGGGTCTATTAATTACAGTAATTGTTTCCTGCGTGGAAACCACATGTATGAAATGTGAAAGGCGCGTGTGTGTGAGAAGGAACGCTGGCGTGTGTGAGACTGGAGCAATTCCCCTTTGAAGATTTTTTTTTAATCCCTAGAGAGAGAGCTTGTAATGAGCAACAACATTTATGCTGAGGACTTCAATGCTCCTTGTTGCCCCATCCGCTGCCTTGCCTTTCACATGGAGATTAAAGTCAGTGGCTGAAGCTGCTCCTCCTTTTCCCATGTGGCTGATATAAATTCTACATCAAATGGAAAGGAGGAAGGGCAGGTTTGGTTGTCAGCAAAAAATGAAGGAGAGGTCTGAGAGTGGCAGGAGCAGGGGCTCAGTTCTCATTAATCTGGAGGGCAGAAGAAGAGTAAACATAAAACCTTGGGAAGATGCCTACTGTGCCCTTTAAACAAAGAGCCTGTGATTGGCACAATAAAAAGAGCAGTGCTGATGGGTAAATGGGAAAATGCTTTTCCTAAGTTTTACCTGTTAATGGATATGATGGGAAACTCATGCAAATTTTCATAGTTTGTATAAAACTTGAATGTTTTGATTTGTGCATTAAGCAGGTATGATAATGATCCTTAGCTAATTTCTAAGCTGTGTTCTATTACAAGTCTCTTCATTCTAACTTTCACAAAGAAGTTGTCTTTCTGCCTGGTTATGGTATTTTTCCTAGTGCAGAACAATGCCAGAGGAAAAATGTTTGGGAAAAGGTTGGCATTAATCTCATATTCTTGAAATGCAGAATGCTATTTTCCCTTTTACACCTCCTTTGTGGTGTTGTGCTGTTGCTGCAGTGACACATCTCAAATGTGACTTGGGTAATGCGTTTCCCTAAAACTTGCTCTGTGGAACAGCTTCATTTGGAGAGAAGAGGGAAGGGATGAAAAAAGTTCAGCAACACATCCTGACAGAGGACAGGCAGATAGTGTGGCTTTATTAAGGAAGACATGTGCTGGGAAGAGAGACAGAAGATCTCCTGAGACATCTAAGAGCAGGTAAATTGTATGTTGGAGTCATGGCATGGGCATAAATTCCTTCTCAAAGGCAGTGGGGATCATAGTTTATATGGTCATGCTCTCAGCTTGATTTTAGCAGCATTTCTCTTTTTTTTTCATATTTTTTCATATTTTCTTTTCTTTTTTTTTTTTTTTTTTTGCATATTCTTTTTTTTTTCTTCTTCTGTACTGAGGTCCTGTTCTCTGCTCATCTGCACAGAAGATGAGTGGCAGACTCTGCTCTGATATACCCAGAAATATAAAAACAAGAGGAGTAGAGTCAGCACAAGGTTTTTAATCCAGCATTTAACTTGGCAAAACTTATTCCTGACACAACTGGGACAATAAAGAGTCAGAAATCTAAATTTTGACTAATCAGTCCTATTTCCCCTTTTATCTTTTGCTTCCTTTCCTTGGGAAGTATTTATATTGGTTTATACTGGCCTTTTTACCTCTTCTCATCCCACCTGAAGATATATGCAAAGACATCAAGGTTCAGAGACAAGGCTGTGAAATAAAACTCTTTGTTAGTTCAGCTAGAAACTTGAACCACCACAGAAGATTATTACAGAACTTTTAGGCTGGGGTAGACTTTGGTGCTTTTTGAACAGATCTGAATGTAAGAAAAAAATTATGTCAGCAGTGAGAGCCTGCTCAGCAGATCCTGAGCAGATAAGAGGAAACCACATTTTTCTCTCTCAAAAACCCTGTTGTTATCTCATGTTATTTGCAGTCTTACTGTAACTATTTCAGGATCTTTCCAGAGTTTAACAGGGTGATTATTTGATGGTGTTTGAGTCTCTGCTGATTTTGATTAATATATAGTTTCTTTGAAGCCACTACTTTAATGCCAGGTAACATCTTGTCACATGTGCACTAAATATTCTGCTACGCCAAATGAAGAAATAGCTGAGCTTAATTCCTGGCCCAGTGACCCTCTTCTCTTTTTTTCCATAAGGTGAATTTTGCAGATCTGTCCAGTGTTCAAGCAGTGAGATCAGTGGAAAGCTTTAATCTTCTTTAAATTGGTTCCAATCAGTACACAAATTGATGGGACAGGATTCTTGTGGCAGTTTTTTTGTGGCAAAGCCAGAACAGAGGGAAATTTGTTCTTACCTGGGCTCATTCTGCAGAACAAGGAGACTCAGACCGGCCTCTGTGGTGTGAGCATTCCAGGAGAGAAATAAATTTGGCAGATGCTCTCATTCTAGTGCATTGATACACAAAAGGATAAAGTTCTTGTGAGCTCATTAAGTTCTAGGTACCAGAAAAGGAAATTAAAAAAAAGATGAATCTGACAAGGAATCTATGTTTCATTCTAGCAGGTGTTTTGAATGAAAATGAAAAATAAAATATGCTCTTCCTGAAATTCTCACCTATTTTAAAACACTGGATATTTTGAAGTATTTTTATGATGACCAGGTAATTGATGGAAATATTAATGTAGTGAAATTTAATTAAGATTAAATAGTTCAATTAGTTGTTTTAAATGCATAATTTAAAATAGTATCTCCAAGCAAATAAATAAATATAATAGTCTCTATAAGTGAACTACATCAGCCTAATGGCTTACTATATTTTTCTTTGATTTATTAATGAAGGAAAAAACAAACTTCTGCATGAGTTATTTTATGTTTTGGCATGATTAAAGGTTCTTGAAGCATCAGGGGATATTAACAGGCAATTATATTTTGAGTTTAAAATGGATTGATTATTCTTTCCTGAGAGAACAGCAATGCACAGACAAACTGCATAGAAATAACATGTCAGCAATGTCACACTACTGTACAGATTTAAAAGATAAATTTCCATCTGGCAAGCAGACATTCAGGAAGGAACTTCTGTTAATGTGGCTTTCACACAAAGTTTGTCAGGGATAAAACCCGGCTTGAAGATTCATTTCTACTTCTCACACTTGGCAAATGTTAATTTACTCTAGACCTTTCTTAAAAAGACTGAGTAGAAATATGGAAAAGATAATGAAAAAGCTGTGTTTCTTTTGTTCCATTGGCAGTTTTAGAGTACTCCGATGGTCCTCCTAAAATCCAAGAGCCAAACAGAAAAACAAATAGAATTTTAAAAAATGACAACTTCAAACTGAGAACAAAAATTCTCTGTAAATATCAATACTTCATTGAGAACCTCAATGTGCTGAACACACAACAGTTAATTCAACCTCTGTGAGGAAAGATAAATAATAAAAACCTCATTCACAAATTAGAAGGCAGGAAGAGTGCCCGAGCACATTGGAATGGTATCTCTCCTGACTTCAGTGGTCTTTGGAGAAGGTCTCCTCTCATCTGAGCAAGGTCAGGGCTGCCGACTGCCACAGGATGCAGATGAGAGCCAGGTTCTCTTCTGTCTTTCTCCCCAGTGTTAAACCAGCATCACACAAGGTAAGATAATGGAATAATATACAGAGAACACATTGAGTTTGTTTCCCTGAGGTACATACCATTGATAAACAAAAGAATTATGCTCTGTTACTGTGGTACCACTTGACCCAAGGTGTTCAAGGACTATTTTCAAAACAGGCACTATGTATGTTGGGAGGGAAGAAAAAAATCAGACAAAAAGCATACGATAATTAATATTATATGATAATTAATATTAAGCATACTATAATAGGAAGTTATCTTTGCTCATGGAATTGAAGTCACTGGTGTTGAACTGCTACTGGTAAACAAAGTAAGTATTAAATCCAGCAGAAGATATGAATACAGATGGTTGAAAGATAGAATTTTAAACTGGATTGGTGGCTGGAATTTCAAAACTTTCTTCATCCTGTTCTGAAATGAAGTGTCAGTCTCAGAAATGTATTTAGAGAGACAAATATTGACAATGATATTAAAATATGTTCAACTGCATTGAAATTTTAAATGGTGATGAGATCAAGTGTTCATGCAAAATATTTTGACATTATTAATCTATGTTTTGTAAAGGACAGAAGATTTCCTTTAAGTGTTTGATTATCATTGATTTTTTTTAATAACACTTCAGCTTCATAGTTTTTAAGGAATAGATTTGACTGACTCATGCTTAGTCACAAAGAAAGATGCAGCTGATTCATAAGCACCAATGGCATGTTCCATGTTAATTATGCATCTCTTGAGTTTAAAACAATATGGTCTGTAGTCCTTGCCACTAATAGGAGTTACCCAAATCTGTCTAAGAAAGAGAGTGCCTTTTGGATATTTTTGTATTTATGTTGCATATCACCTTTCCAATGGCCACTGTAAATTTGTTCCCCATTTTAGAGAAAGCTGATTTATGTGCCAGTTGACTCTGAGGTTCCCTGAAATGAAGGCTTGTTTTAAAAGGGAACTGTATTATAACTCAACCTGGTAAGTGTGGGAGACAGCTGTCTGCAGTTCATATTTTGAAATATTGTTTTAATAATTGTTTCTTTCCTTTTCTTACATCAGTGGTAGAATATTGCCATTATGGGATTTTAGGTAAAAACACCCATTTCTTATAAGAGAAACAGTCTTGCAGAGCATGAGGCTTGGAGATGGGGCACCTGTTAGTTATTTTCTCCATCAGTCACAAACTGGGATCTGGATTCAAACAATTCCTCAGACACTGGGATGAATGGAAAAAAGTGTCTAGCTGGTAACAGCCAAACCAGAAAACTGTCTCAGGCTGAGAAATGAACTTTAAAATGGAGGAGAGGAGGAACAAACAAGGATTATTTTCTCTGTGACAAAAAAGGTGAGGCTGGCTTAGATGGAGAAGCCAGGTTGGGCAAATAGGTCAGCTGCAAGTCATTGAAGAGGGTGAACAGGTAGGATGCTGAAGTCAAAAGTCATTGGTTTCTATACTGGAAGTACTCACTGAGTATAAAAATTTGGTGACCTACTTGGCAATCTCAGTATACACTAACTTGCCTAATATTAGCTAGCCAGGTTTCAACATTTTTACCTAAACCCCATTTGTTTTTGTAGTCACTTACAGAACTACTGCAGAGAATAAAGATCTGAACCTAAAAAAAATCTGGGTAAATAAGGCCTTGATTCATCAGTATTTGCCAGATTAAATAATTTCATAGTACACATCCTTTAGACCCCAAGATTTCTTATGATCCTGCATAATAAACTGTTTGTGCAATTAGCAATAAATTTGTCACTGTAAGTCACTCTTTAAAGCTGGGAACAAGTATAACATTTATCAGTGTGTTAGAGTTTGCAGTTAAAAATAGCCATCCTGTTTTCATATGGCCAGGGCACTTTCAGGCTTGTTTTCTCCAGCTCACTTGATACAGGAAAGGTAACAGAATCAGAACTAGTGTGAGAGAGAGAATGGTATTCTTTGTACAGAAAGGAAACTTATTTGCTGGAGGAAATTCTGCCAACTTTGAATTCAATACATCACCACCGCATCTTCCAGCTTTGTCTTTTGGGCTTCAATGAACATTTCCCTCATTTAATTGCAATAGGCCTTATCTGAAATGTGGTCTGGTGGTATTAATACACTAAACAAATGTGCAAGGGTAACACATCATGCAAACCCAAACAGCAGCCAGTGCCCAGCAGGCAGCTGTAGGAATTCACACTTAGGAATTCCCACGAAGCAAAGGACTTTCTTCACACTGGACACTGTGGCCCAGCACAGGCCCCAGAGGTGCCAGGCTGGCAGATGTCTCTGCACCAAACTCCACGGTGAAGTTCCTGAGGCTGCTGCCCACACTACTAAGAATGGCATTTAGACTGTGTAATGTGGCATTTACTTTCATAGCCTTTACCAAACTGGTGGCTATTTATTTGGAAATCTCAGACAAAAGGTGTTACTTGATTTAGGGAGCAGTCTGTGTAATTTAAATATCCTTAGGCTACTTAGAAAGGACCATAATTAATACTGTTTCCTTAAAATAGCTGATTCCTAATTCAATTTAGTGTGCTGTAGATATTTATTTAATTTTCTGTATATTCTTATTTCCTTTGGTTTAATTTTATAACTCATCTTTTAGGCCACTTATCATGTCTATTAACTTTACCAAATCAAAACTGATGCAACATACAAGAAAAAGTTAAGCTCACTAGAAGCTTCAACCTGTAAGAGGTCTCCTTTACACCACCAGTAGGAGAAGAACAATCTGAGCCCCCACAAAAATCATATCTGACCTATGTGTGGAGTGCTGGGCAAATTGAAGACTGGAAAGGAAAAGGGGGAGACTTGGGACAAGAAGGATTCCAAAGAAAGGATTTAATTATATTGGAATTAACTCTAAACCATTCAACTGGACTGAAACGAAATTAATTATAAAGCATTTGTTTTGAAGAAGCTGAGCCAGAAAAAGCACAATACTGCCAAGTAATATTTAATAATTGTATTCAAAAATTAGAAAAAGAACCCTTTGGGACTCTTAGTAGATCATTGAAACCAACTGCTCTTTTGATGAAGTATGTGTCTTTCTCAGATTAAATTACAGGGGCTGTCTCATGTTCTCATGAGATTCTGGAAACCTATATTACATTATTTTAGTTAAAGCAAAGTAAGAAGAATTAATTGGTGATCATAGACTTTCTAAGGAAGGGCAGAGCAGAATTTTAATGAGCATTTACTCAGCTGTCTGTTTTACTGCTTTCCCCCAACGCGAGCCTCTCGTTTTCTATGGCATTGGGAGAAAGTATTTTTCTTGAACAATTTCACATTTCCTAGCCCTGCTCATGTCTTGCAAGTGATGACGTGTCTTAGAAAATAAGGCAACAGAGAAAGAGTGATGGTTCTTGAATGAGTTGGGGAAAAAACACAAGGAAACCTTAACAAAGAGAGAAAGTGATGTGTTTACCTTTTGCTTTGGCTTCAGCCATGTCTAGACATAGCTTTTTGCGCTTAATGGTAACTGCAGGAACTAAGAGGGAGTCATCTCACTCATTAGTGCCTGCTTGAGACATTGGCTTCAAGGAGGCATTAGGCAGTGCCACTAAAACTTCCAGTATCAGGTCTAGCAGGACCTGGCAGTGTGATTTTGGATTCTTGAAAACAAAAATCTTGAGTGCTGTCTGCTTCAAAATATATCCAGCTGTTCACAAGCAATGCAACTTTCCCTTGAAACTTGAATATGGGTGCATATTCAGTGCTAACTAACTTCAGGCAGTGCCTCAATGTTTGTGTTGGTTTGATGGATAAGGCTTTCTGAGATGTCTTGTGTAGAGAACTCAAATGTCGTCACAAATGAGAAAAATGTTAATTGGATCAGACAGCTCTGTGTTAGATCTCAGGTGCCCGCAGCTGTGAGCCTTTTTTCTTTTCAACAGTGTTTTAGTCAAGAAGTGGAATTAATGTTTGGTTTGTCTTAACATTTCTAATTTTTTTTTTTCTGGCTTAACATGGCTTCTCTCTTGCCCATTTTGAGACTCCCACTGGGAGATAATTGAAGTTCCTCCTGGGAGAGTTTCTGCAGAAAGATTGTTTTTTTTTGTTTTCTTCTTCAGGCTCTTTTTCTGTTTTGCCTCACTTAAAATTGATGGAAATATGGCTGGAGGTACTGATCAATTTTTAACAAGGCTATGGGTGACAAAAGCAGGCAGGATGGCTGATGTGCAGTGTTTTCTAATAAAACATAGCTAAGGCTCTTGGATTTTTAGGCATTTGATTTATAATTTCTCTAGTGTGTTAGGCATATTGTCATGTCTTAAGTTTCATGAAAACATTTCTTGATAGCATACCCTGTGAAGGGTGGGCTGTGTGTGGAACAGCTTGGAGGATGGAAAGATTAACTTGGCATCCACTTCAGGACGTGGGCCTCTTAATGCTCTCCTAAGGACTGTCACAGGACTTATTCTCACAGGTATGCTTCTTCCAGGATGTTTCTTCAGTAGGGAAATTTGTACTGTTGCTTCCAGATTTTAGTGAAAGAAAAGCCAGTGCTGAGTGTCCTGACTTTGCCTCTACATACAGACGTTAAATCTTTAGCCAAAGTTCAAATCACGACCTCTCCCTAAGTTAAGAGGGATTTGGAAGTGTCTCAAGGGTTTTACAGCTCTCTTCTGCAACAATGTAGGACAATGTAGGATTATAGAATTTTTTAGGTTGGAAGAGACCTCTAAGATCAACCCAACACTGCCAAGCCCACCACTAAACCATGTCTCTAAGTGCCATAGCTACATGTCTTCTACATTCCTCCAGAGATGGTAACTCCACCACTTCCCTGGGTAGCCTGTTCCAATGCTTCACAACACTATTGGTGAAGACATTTTTCCCTAATATCCAACTTAATACTCCTCATGTGAATGTCATGGTCTTGGAAACCTCATGAAAATAATGCTGCCACAAGGTGAAAGGAGGGGAACTAAGAATTAATGGCCAGGTTGATAATTGCTGAGCGGCATTTTGTGTGTGAGTGATTATGCATGGCCCTGCTCCTGCTGAACAATTTAACCCCATCTGGAAAAGGCTCTGGATTTATTGGAGACCGACAACAGGCACTCTCCCTTAATCTCATATAATTTCTTTCCTTTTTTTTCCCCCACAAATTTAATGTTGTGAATCAGAAATAAATAACAGCAAAAAATGTCTGGAAGCTCAGGGATAAAATGTAGAAACATGAGAACACATGTAGGTCATATCTTGATGGAAGTCTTTGCTTTCCAGAAGAGCAACAGTTCCTCCCTTGAGGTAGGGAACCTGTATGGCTTTCTGCCATTCAACAGGCAGGGCAAAGAGGAAGAGAATTTTAAAAAGCTGTAATTGCTTAGAAACCCTGGTAATTCCTGCACATCTCAAACTATCCCTGCCACCCATTGCAGGTTTGGGTAGAGAGATGATCCCAAATGGCTCCCTCCGGGGACTGGGGCTCTGCCGCGCTCCTCGGGTAGTGCTGTACCACAGGTCACTGTCCATGGGTGGAAGTAAACCTCTTCCTGTGGCCATTGTAATGTCCATAAAGGGGCTATTGAAAGAAAGTCACACCACAGCACTGTGGTCTTGCCTTTGAACACATTCTCAAAGATATAATTAAAACCACCAAGCTTATTTCAGCCAAAGTTCGTAAGTGATGGGTCTGGCATTATGCCGATTGCAGGAAGGCTAATTACACCATAAATTAAACTTTTTTTACCCCTAACCAAACATTATGACCTTTAATAAAATTGTTTTTACAACCAGCTGTCAATAAATCATCCAGGAAAGCTAGTGAGAAATGTTCTGTGAACACTCCACTTCTGTGAATTTCATTAGCTGCAGTTTATTTGATTTTTTGTGAGCTATGATGGTTTTTAAATCTCAAATTAAAAGCCCCGAACCATAAAAACTAATTCAAGAACATTAGCATCTTGGTCTCTGAAAATGAGGCTCTCTAATTGCAGAAATTAGTCAAGATTGTATAACGATCAGGAGGTCATTAAAAAAAAAGAATAGTGAGTAGGCTGCGCTTGACCCAGCTACAGCAACTCCAGAAAAGGTTGTTTTTTTTTTTTTGAATATGCCCTTAATGGAAGAAAACTGTCTCCTGGTAGATTGATTTGAAAGCAGTGTGAAAGCCTTTTAACCCAGAGGTTTGATTTCTGAGACATCACTTTTCTGGCCTTGTTTATTCTCTTAGGCGCATCAGGACATGAGCCTGGACACGTGCAAGAAGTTTTACTGCGTGTTGTACTCTTGTGTCTGCAGCAGTGAAGTATGAGGTAGTGTCAATAGGACACTTTACTTCAGGACCTCCTTTTGTTTTGCATTCTTAAGGCTCCTGTACTACTTCATGGTAATTACAAATATTTGTAAGAAATACACTATACTGCTTGATTTGTGACTTTAAGGTGGACATATTTTAAAGTGAGGCATTTTTATTAGATTGGTACCAGAAAATGAAGCTGTTAACATTCTACTCCTCTGCCTCATAAAGTTCTTCTAAGTAGAGGAGCGGGGTTATTTGGTGTTGCAGAAACGCCTAGAAAGCCTTTGGGTTTGAATCTGATAAGAAAAGATGATAATCCTTATTCTCAGCTCCTTTTTGGAACGCGGATTTCCTCACATTTCTGTTTTCCTCTCTGTATTTTGGCATGATAATTTCAAGCCCTTCTTAACTCTCACTGTTCATTTGACTTTCCATAGCTCATTTACATGGAATATGTATTATGAAAATGAGATAGACCTTGCTGAGCCCCATGTGGCTTCCATGAGTCCCTGTTCAATCAGTTTCTGACATCTCACACAGACTTCTCTATCCTGCCTAGTGGTGTATATTCAGAAGGTTCCCCAGGAGCTCATCTGCAAAGTGTGCCCAATCCCTCATCATTTTGTTTTAGGGACCCTAAAATTAATATTTAATTTAAAGGAGAAGATGATACTTTCTATCACCTACTTTTAATTAGAAAATTTTAAATATTACCTATTTTTCTGTACTTTCCTTTTTTTTTAGCCTTCCAGACATTTTTATCCTTTTTCCTGTCTATTGTCATGAATATATGTGCATTGTCTGAACAAAAGGTCTTTTGTCATGTTTATACCAAAAATATGAGAAAATAATGTAAAAAGATTTTGAGTCTTTATTTCTCATTTCAGGTTTCCTGGGAAAAATTTAGGGAAGTTTTGAGATATCCACACCCATTTCATGAGCTCTTCTGATTCTCAGCCTCAGACACCAATTTCCCTGCTGCATGTTTTCCTCCTCTGGCTCTCACAAATAGGTCCATTCACCTATTTCTTGCCATACATGCATGTATGCTGCCAAAAACAACCTTTCAAACACAAACACTGTAATGTTGCCATTCACATTGTTTCCCAGCTTCCAGCGCCACATACACCAGTGTGTCCGTGTTTATCTATGGAATTGTGATGGAAGTGACAGTTTTTATTCTGTGATTTGATGTAACAATGTGGGTTCTCTTAGTCTGCTAATATATTGTAGCCTTGTCATTTCTGAAGCCAACAACTTTCTGCTTGTTCCTCATATTTGACTTTTAGTGAGACTGTTACTATGGCTTTTCTGATGATCTCTAATATTTCAAGAATTTCAGTTAAAGAGGGGTGTTTTTTTCTCTAGGTATTTATGACATTTTCCCATGCCCATCTGACATAGAACTGTCACTCAAATGTCTTGGCAAAACAGTTTGAACTACTGTCCCACCCCAATTAAAGACTGAAACAGAAACTCTAAACCTTCCTGGGAGTAAAATAAATCAGTAATAAATTAGCAAGCTGTAGGCTACTGATGAGGGCAAGAGAAATCAGAATGTATAAATATGAGTTACTTGAACTCCGTGAAACACACATACAAGTGTCTGCATGCACACACAAGCATAATGTTAAACTTGATCTGGACTTTTTCCTTCTGGCTTCATTAATCAACTGGCCAGTTAATCTGAAATATTTCACGTCAGCTTCACAGATCTGTTTTATGTATATACATTTTTCAGCTTTTATTTTGTTTGAGGCTTTTTTTAATATTACTTGGCTTGCCCCTCCATTATTCTTAACATTTAAGATTGAAAAAAAAGTAAATTACAGACCCCCATGGACTGATGTAACACAAGAAGGCAGATGTTTTACACTGTTCTCAGGTCACACATTGTTTGTAAACTGAATGTAATGACTCCAGTAAAATGCTTTACAAAAATTACCAGCTTCATATAATGGTAGACATCTCATTCTGCAATCATGTTTATTGTATGTGGAAGTCATAGGCACTTCAGATAAACAGTTCCTATTTAGTTCTTATTAAGTACTAAATTGAATTGATATAGCTTTATTCACATGGAATTGTATATATCCACATGCATTGTATATATCAAAACTGCTTTGCTTTCCACAAATTCTCTACCTGATGGTCTATTAATCTGTCTGTCTATCTATCTATCTATCTATCTATCTATCTATCTATCTATCTATCTATCTATCTATCTATCTATATCTACCTACCTCATATATCCATTTATTCAAATTACAAACAACTGACTTTCGAAAAGGTACTTTACTTCTCAGACAAGACTTTTTTTCATATTGAATTAACAGGTAATTTTATAAACACTACTCTCTTCACACATTTTCACCACAGGTGAAAATGGAAACCAAGGCTATTGAGAGGAGAGTGTCACTCCATGGGACTCTCACTCTGATATGACCAATTTTTTAGTATTTTGTATCAAACTACTGTTGCTTTTTTGTTTTCTTTTTCCTTTTTCCCTCCCTTAGCATTAGCAGGACTACTTTTTCCATTGAAATTGGATCTTTCTTATTGTTTGGCTTCATCTTGCAGCAAGACTCAAAATTCCTACAAGAGACATTATAAATACCAGCTATATCAATAAAGGGCTGCTTCTGAGAGATACAAAATGTTGCCTGCTGCAACCTTTTTTGTTCAAATTGGCATCAGAATTTTCAAGTTCGGAATGAAGTTTTTTAACTGAGGCCTTGTACCAGGAGTGGATACACTCAGCATTTTTAATGAGTATGTGATTCCCAGCAGCCCCAGGCTCATCATCAAATGTCCAATTTTAAAGACATTGCCATGAGATTTTTTTTTCTGAGTTTTCGAGCTGTTGTCTTTTTATTGCATTTTACTTGTGCAGGATATAAAAGACAAAAAATATCCCTTTGTGGATAAAGTTTTTGGTTATTCAGTATGTACCCATTACTCTAGACAAACTCTGCTATTTGACTTCAATTCTGAAGTGAAAGTAAGTGGCTTTTTGGACTGCTTTTTGGATTGTGGGAATGCTCAGGGAAAGCCAAGATACCAAACACCTGTTTTTCACTAAACTTGAGGATGTTGGGTAGGTCAAGAGGGGAGCTGTGGGTTAGCTCATTCCACTGTAAAGCAATGAAAGCCATAAAATATTATGAGCAAAAAGCCACCTGTTCTTGAATTAGTGCTTGCCATCTACCTTTGTGGTTTAAATTGAAAGTTCAGTATCTAGGCAGCCTGTTTTCCTTTTGCTCTGACTTAGCCACAGTATATCAATTTATACAGTGCCTTCCCAAACAGCTCCATCTCAAAGCTCTTTGCAGAACGAAAGTGCAGGTGTACAAATGCATCCCTTCTTCTCCCAGGCATACCACACTAACAGGAAAGCAACTTTTCTGTAAACAAAGTAAAAAAATAGGTGAGAGTCAGAAACTACATTCAATACCAAAGTACTGGTGATGAATTTCAGAAAGATAAATCTATCATGATAAATGGCTTCAACCACTTCCTTGATTTACTCCAGGTGCTGTATTTTACAAAAGTAAATGCTTTCCAAGTAGCAGCTCTCCTCTGTCAGCTTCACAGTCCTCTTTTTTTGTTGGACAGGAAACTTGATGGTCTTGGTTTGTTGAGATTTAAAATGTAAGTGTGGAAGAACAGAGCTGATCTTACAGAGGACCCATGTACCTGACAGAGGTACTCTGAAGTCTGAAGGGGCCTTGCTATCCTGTTACTACATTGACCAAAAGACAGCTGGCTGAAGGCAAGAAAATCCGCTTGAGAGTGTTTTATCATGAGGTACCTCAGGAAGCTGTAGCCTAAAATTTACTCTGTTCTGCTCTAAAGGTAATGTCTGTGCAGCTGACTCAGGGACTAAATGCCTTACAGGTGTGTTGATTTCGGGTTTCACTACAATCCTTTGACCTGTTCTTCTAAAAAATGTTGTTCTTGATCTCAGTGATTGCTCTGTGCCTGTTTTTGCTTGTGGCTTAGGCTATTTAGCCTGTTGTGTTTTCTTAGTGTGCATGCACTTCAGTGGGCTCTGACAAGGGAGCCTGGGGTGGCCATGTTATGTTCTAAGGAGAAACTGTTTTTTCATTAAGTCCATTGCCCTTAGGATATTCAGGAAAACAATTATTTGCTGATATTAATTTACCTGTGATGCCTAAGTGAGACCTACACTCATCCTCCCATTCCCATATTGTCAGTGAAGAGAGAGCACATTCTTGAGGTGGTGATTCAGGTATCACCTCACAGGCCTGCAGCATCATTTCTGGAGATGCATCTCCTCTCCTCAGCCCAGTCCAGGTTCTTTACTGTTAATATATGTTTGCCAAGCAGTACAAAATTCCCAGAAGTTCAACTTGATTGTGTTTCAATGGTTTGATATTTTCACATTTCTCTGTGGTTTTGTTTGCTTAAAAAAAAAAAAAATTGTCCAGGGGAAAATATTCCCTCAGATAATGCTAGAAATTTTAGTCTAGCTCTGATTCTTCTTATTTTGGTAACTCTGGCTTATTCAGACTCCAGGATCAAATAAGACAAGTTTTTGTTTGCAGCAAACAAATAGCTAAGAATGTTAGGAAAATGGCAAGAAGTCATTTCAGTATCTGGAAGAACTACACACAGATTAACTGATGGATTTTAAGGCCAGTATTTCAAAGTTAGCTTGTATGACTTTTGTTAGAAATACACTAACTACTACTACTACTTCTAATATACTACAGTTAGAAAACCCTTAAAAAAATCACTAAAAGACAAATGAAGTACCTTGATTTAGTATTCTTAGACAGCTATTTACCAAAAAAAACCCTCACAGTCTGTTCTGCATACTCCAAATCCACTTCCTAAGTCTCTTAACCTGTGCTACCAACTATTTCTAAAGCTCTGTGGTAGCACCATTAATACTTTCAATATTCTTTTCTCTAATAAACATAAATAATCTTGAGCTCATTTGGTACGAGCATGGATATTATAGCTCCTTCTATGGCATTCCATCACTTATAGAAACATTCAGGTGTGGATCTGACTAAAACTCATTGCTGTGGGTGAAAACTTGAAGGAATCCCATCTCATGTTGTGAGTATGGGTGCCATTGTGTACTGTGGTGTGAATTTTGTCTGGATTGTGGCAAGTGAGACAATGAGGGAGGCACATGACTGATTCCTGCCTCCTCTGAGCTTGGAGAAGGCTCCCTGTAGCATCCCAGGAACACAGTGGGACTGCAGTCACGGGGCACAGAGTGCGAGCTCTCCTGCACACAAGGGCAGGGCCAGTGGAGCTGCCCCTGTTTTGCTTCTCTCTTTTGGTTGCTCAGGTTAGTGATGGCAAAGGTGTCTCCTTCCTGGATGGGGCTGCTGGCTGCAGAGCTGGACTGCTGCCTTTGGGTCTTTGTTTCTTGTAAAGCTTCATCTCTCAGAGCTGAGATGGTGCATGAGAATCATGGCTCTGATCCTGTCAGGATGTGGACTTCTGCTGTGAACAGGCCTGAAGCTGAAAGAGGAGCAATAAGGTCCTCCTCAGATGGCTTTTCAATCCCTGTAAATTGTTGTTACTCTATGAGAATCCAAGAATAATTTCCACAAGTAAAGGTTTTCCAGGCTTGGCTTTTAAGCAGATCCCCTCATTCATCCCATTTGGAATTCTGCTTGTATTTCATAGCATGGGGCAGTGCCACACATGCAGTACCTGTGCAAAGGAGAAGCTACTCATGCTCTGCTCTTCTGGTCCTGCACTGAAAATTCCTGCTCACAGCAGAATTTCTCCAGCTGTGGGGAAAGGTGAAGAGATGGGCAAATATGTGTGCAGTATCACAGCATATCCATTGCCTTTTGCAGGAGGAAAAAAGGCAGGCCTGAAAAACTTAATGAAGACAACTGGACGAGGATTTCCTGTTTTGACTTTGAATTAGGTTTAGTACATGGCTCTGAAAACTGTCGTTGTTGGTCCTTACAGCAAAGACTAAGAACTGACTTAGATTAGAAAAAGGAGATAAAATGATACTGTCACTTCAGTCCATTATGAACTACAAAGATGGATTGAAGAAAAAAGTAGAATGACTCATCTAACATGGCAAAATAGAACCCCTTCTCTACACCAAAGACACTCTTTCTGCTGCCACCTCAAAAATAAAGTCTGTGTTGAAATTGCTGACAGACAATTTAAACTCTGCTCTTGATTCATACCATGCCTTTATACTGACATGTTAAGTAAGGTTTTTCTTATACATTTTGGGTTTGCTTTTTGAAGGATTAGTTATTTACATTTAGACTGGGAAGGCAGAACACAGACTAGTTTAGAAGCTTAACATGGTTGACCTTTTTTTCATACAGTGGGATATTAATTTGGCAGTAATTGCAAATGATCTTTGCACTTTAAAGGTATAAAATGTCACATGCTCAACATCTATTCAAAGTAAGGAAATATGCCAGCTTTTGAATGAATCAAAAGACTGGTCTGCATAATGTGGTGGAGGTAAATTATATCCTTTTAGGACACAAACAATAAAAATAATTATTTTTTTTTTGTTAGCCTTTTTACTGTGGTTAAATGTTTTTTCCTAAACAGCTTCTTCTAATATCTTTAATTTTCAGTATTTTTACTGATGCCAATTGTTCTGCTGAAGTTTTGCAATGTATTTAAACCACAGTGGTTTGTTCATTGCACTAGATGCCTACAGATTTCTTTTTGTCTGTAAGTGTGCTGTATGATTTTTATGTGAAATTGATTCTATACAACTGTAACTAACAGGATTTTCCTGGAACCAGTCAGAACATCTTGTACCAATGTTTACAATAAATATATAGGAAGAAATTGATAGCTATCTAACAGTTTCCAGGAAGATGGGAATTAATACAAAGCCAGCCTCTGAGTGTTTTACAAAAAGAAAAATTGGGGTTTATTTTATTTCTATTGAAACATGTCATGTTATATGAATTCCCTTGACATTTTTCATACTTCAGAGCCTTTTTAACATTGTCCAACCATCGACCATTCTGGCCTTATGTGGTGCCTGGGAAATGTTAATTGAGCAATCGTGAGTTTAACCCTTCCTTCAAATACTTTGCAAAAATACAGCTGTTAATAATGTTTATTTGGCTTCAATTTAGATATGAAAAAAATCCATTTCAGGAGGTTACTGAAAAAAGGTTTAGACTTAATATGTGTTCCCCACATATTAAGAGCAATGGCATGTGCTGTAAAGAATAAAAACCACAACACACAGACATCAGTCCTCATGGGCTAATGGAAATCTAGACCTGATTAAAAACCCATTTCAGGACTTTTTTATTGCAGGGGTGGGTTTGATAGCTGTCAGTGTACAGGAAAATAGCACATCTGGAATCTTACTGTGTACTTGTGCTGGCTGGTATAACTCAACCTGTGTGTCAGACTTTTTTTTTTTTAATAGCCAAGATTTATTTGGTTTCTATTAATTTTTTAAAAGTCTTTGGTAAGTATGCTTATTAAGTACTAAATTTGTACCCTCCACAAATTAAAAGCTATATTTTAGTAGTGAGCAGTTTCCTTTAGAGAAAAGTAGGAAAGCCAGAAATACGCATTAGTAATGTAGAGAGTTATTTGATTACAAATGTACCCCAGTGACTTCTCAGAGATGACTATTTTGCAGCTTGTTTAATGAAAGTTGCATTTTTTTGGTGACTTTTCTATCTAGTTATGAGAAGTCTAAAAGGAGATACTGAACAAGTAGTAGGCTCTGACTACTCTTATATCAAGAGTTATTTTCCCATTAGGAAATTGTATATGTCTAGGAAATTGTAACTATTGTTTAAAAAACACTTGGATTTGCTTGTAAAACATGAAACTTCAGTAAAGAGGCTTTTCTCCTAAGCAATGTCTTGGGGAAAATTGAACTGTCACCTATATATCAAGAACTTCAGTGTTGTTTTTACATGGTTTACATGTAACCATAATATTAATTAAATAAGTGAATTTTTAATCATCCTTAAGTTAAAAGCAAGAACAGAGGAATAAACATCTTTTGATGGTCCCCTACAGCCCGAGATTTATTGTCTAGTTAAAATTTTAATAGTGCAGTTCCAGAATTTTTATACTTTAATTGCTCTAGAGAATTGTACAGCTGAAATATTTGTTATATTTTCATATATTCAAATCATGGTCTAAAATCAATAATGACCTGAATGGTGCCTGTCTTGGATGGTCCAAAAAATCTCCAAAAATTGAACTACACATGAGTTATTAATGTTTTGGTGGTGTTATTTTAGTCCTGTTCCACTTGGCAAACCCACAATATTTTGAAGTTCTTGCAGGTTAGAGTTACAGGGAAAACTGTAATTCCTCCATGGGAAGAGAGCCAGAAGGGGATAAATTTTAATCACATTCTATTATCTTCAAGATGTCAGTGTTTTTGAAGCAAATTATATACTATTTATTCAATTTATATACAGTATAGATGGACATGCATTTAAATGTCATTCCAGTGTGCAAATGACTCAATATAAAAGTCAGAATAAAGGACCTCTAAAATGTCACTATAAAGTGCTCCAAAAAGTCCAACTAGTTCATTTTGGCTGAGGTGGAGGAAAAAAATGCACACCCTTCTGGGGCAGAGTCACCCACAGGAACAATCTGTCATCAAATAGTCATAATCTTGACACAGCAGAGTGTCCATCAATTTTATTTTCACCAAAGTCAAGTGAAATATTTGTACATAATTCAGGAACTTGGTGTGATACCCTGATTTTTCTCCCAAACATTCCAATATTTTCAGTTTCTTAAAGGGTTTAGACCAGGGTTCAGTAGTGACTTCTCAGATCATTATTTATGTTTTAGAAAATGTAATATGTGCATTTCCCAGTAATTTAGAGGGTACTATCCATGAGAACAAACTGTACTTTATGACTGCATATGTCATAAAGTAGTAGCCTGGCTTTTGCTTTTCTTATTAAACAACAATTTTCAGAGAATACTTTATTTTGGAATGTTGTGATTCATGGTCAGTGGGAGATACTCTTGCCTTTTTTTTTTTGAAGTTGAATGATCCTGTTCTTTCCTGGGCTCTTCCCTGGGCTCTTGCACTGGGTACCTACTTTATATTCCTAATTCTTCAGAGGTCTAAAGGCAGGGACAGAAAATTATTGGTTAGCAAAGTCAGCTTTTCCAGACAAGACCCTTCACATTTTAAGTCTCTAAACCAACCGAGAAAGCTATGAAGTTACTGAGAGGCTTGTGGACTTTGCAAGGACAGGAGTCTGCAGTTAGAAATTATTGACAGGTAGCACTTTATTTTGTCTTGTGTAACAGAACACTTCTCTGATTTTGACAAGTAACAACAATTTGAAGTTGCACACGAGTGGACAATTGCTGTTAAGGGTGTGAAAATATTCTCAAAAGACTGCAGCTCTTGCATAGATTCCTGGATTTCAAGGGAGTGGACAGATTCTAACAGTGACTCTCAACCATTTCTGCCAGCTATTCTCACATCAAGCTTACAGACCTGAACTAAACCAAACCTTATATTTTAGGAAGACATTTGGTTTTCCTATTAAGTTTTCAAGTGACAGGGAATATATTATATAAAGTAGACTATTTTAGTGCTAATTTACCTACCTAGTAAGAATTCACATTATTTTCAGTCTGATTTTTTCTGCTCTAGCCATTTGACTTTTTCATATCCCTGTCTCCAAGTTTAAAGCAGACTTGATGATTTATAAGATGGGAAGTATTTTTGGCATGGATGAGCTCATAAATTATGATCAAGTCAAGCATTCAAATTACCTTGGATAAGTTTGAATCTATAGTCTTTCAGGAAAAGACAGATTTTCCAGCCACAGTCCCATTCCTGTAACCTTTTTCTGAGGTATTCCCAATTTCTGAACATCCCTTTCAAGTAAAAGTCAGCTGGAAAGCACAAGCCGAGAGATTCTGCTTGTCTCCATGCTCTTTTATTAGTCAAAGTAATTTACCCTGTGATCCTAAGATGCCCATAGTAAAAACCAATTTTACTTAAAAAAATGGTAAGCTTTATAAACCTTACAGAGCTCTCTTTCAGGATGGTAATTCTCATCATTTCAGCTGTCACACCATATTTACTGCTGTCACTGTTTTCTGTAAAAATAATGAAATAAAACAATGCCCGCAATTGTTAACATCATCCTGGGTATGAAACGTTCATGTTCCCTAGCAGATCCTAGACCAGAGAGAAATAAACTGAGGAAAAAACCTTTGGCAACTCTAAAAACCATGAGCAGAAATTTGCAGCCTTGTGCCAGTAAAAGGAGTCAGAGCATGAGGATGACAAATGGGGGTTTGTGTGGGTGACACCTCAGGGGACAGTTCTGAAAAGCTCTTGGATAGGGTGGGATTTCTTGTGTCCCAACATGGAAAGTTTGAGTGCAAGGGCCTGCTTGGCAAAATACAGTTGGAAGAAGGAACATTTTCAACCACCTCTTGGATGCACCAGAGTTTCTGCTTCTGAAAACAACATAAGTCCTACAAGAGCCATGTCTGTCACCATCTGCCAGAATGTGGTAGATATTGGGCATTGGTTTGTTGGCGTTAGCTCTCATCATGCTTGAAGACTTGTTTCTTTTTAGCATTCACAGTTCTGCCATTATTGTACACATTTATTAAATTTTATATTCTGTAGAAACTTCTTCATATTTGTTATTTACAGGGAAAGATTTTTTTTGCCTGTTTGGAGTAAGTGATCTCTCCAGTCCTGGACCTTAAGAGACCGAGGAAACAGGAGTTGGTGTGAAATGCCTTGAGGGTTTTAACCCAAACTGAAATGCAGGTCTCTGTGGGTAGAGGATATTCCTTTGTGACTGGACCATAGGAGGTCTAGTGACATGAGAGTAAAAAGACTGCTCCTGTCAGACTTCAGAACACTACACTTTAGTTACAGTAAAAGGTAATTTTTATAATACAGTAATTTATTCTACATGATTTCTAGTCCTGCTTCCAACTTTAGCTCATTATCCCGTTGCTGGCTTCATTATTTTCTCAGATTGACCACCATTTTTGACTTTCCCAGGACTTCTCACTCAGGTATACCAACAGCTAAATGTATAAGAAGAAATGGAACCAGAATGGCTTTGTTACTGTTATGGTGAATATTCTAAAATATACCAAAAATCCAAACAAAAAAAGAGGACACTCTAATGTAAAAATTATTCTGATGGGAGTGTTCTGAGCTTGTAAGCAAATGTGCAGATTGCTGCCAGAAGGCGGTAATTGTACAAAAGCCTCCGATAATCTGTAGAGTTTAATCCATTGAGTAGAAATTTGAAAGCTGAAACAAATATTTTCTTCCAGAAAATATCAGTTTATGACATTCAAAGCTGGAAGGTACTATCCCTAGTTTATACAAGTGGAATACAATTCAGAGATGATTATGTGATTAGCTGAAGATTCCAGAGATGTGTAGAAGAGAACGCAAGACTGACAACAGTTCCAAGGAGAAATGACACCTCCAATGTATGTAGACAGTCACTTTAGCTCCTTGATGCCTATGAGCCCTACAGTTTTGCACTTAGTGGCTGTGAAAAACATTCAGTCAAAATGTCAGCATTTAGTGTGTGTTCACTTTTCATGGGTGCAAATGGAAACACCAGAAGAAACACAAAATTTAGCTGGCTGTGGATATTTTAGTGGCTGTCTCAGGCATTTTTTTCTTAGGAGGACAGAGATCTACTGCTACTTCTCTTACCAGAAAGGGTTAGTGAAAGGGTTCAACTGATGGTGCTTTTCTAACTTCCCTGAGAAAATTGGCTGCACTAAAAATCTTCCTCACTCGTGTTACCACAAAAACTGTAAAAATGGTTTCACAAGCTGTTGTGCTTTATTGCAAAACAAACATATTAAAAACATTTAATGATCATTGCTTCTTGCATCTTTCTCTTCATTTACATAATTTAGCCCTATAAGAGAACTGAGAGCTGTTTGATTGGAGCAGCTGAAGATGTTTATTAATATTTGCTGGTCATGCTGTACTTGCCATGTGAGCCTAGGCAGGAACACACAGCTCTCAGTGCTGCTCTGTCAAGAGAAGTTAACTTTGCATTTACATAAGCATGTAGGAAATAAAACAGTTATGATACAGTGAAATGAAGTTAAGTTTTTTCTAGTGGATCATTAATTTCATATTTCATACTGGATCATGGAATTTCATATCCTGGTGATGTTCATCCTCAGACCCTGAGCCTAAGGGACCTTGCACCTCTGCAGGCCTTCCAAAACTGCAGGATAGGTGCCTGGTTAGAGGGTGATTTGTGATACTATGGATATGTGCTGGGTGCATGACTGAGTGTGACTGGGGAGTGATAAGAACAGGGTGGGGGTGGGATGGGTGCAGGATGTGCGTGGGATGGGCGTGTGATTGGCCCGTGATGGGTGAGTGATGGCCACTGGTTCCAATTAAAGCTCAAGTGCAGCTGCAAAATTCCAATGGCACCCACATCTTAGGCACAGCTTTCCTGCCTCTCTTCCTGTATCACCGGGTTAATTCGCAGTATATGCAACTGATTTGGCAGATATATGGATTCCAGAGTAACTTGGCACCAGCTGTACATATTATTGGCAATTTTTCAAACCTCTCCATTCGTGTGGATCTCAAAGCCGGTCTCACTTCATTTGTACATGCAGTAATTTGCCCAAGTCATGCATGTTGCCCTATAATAAAGTTATTTCTCCAATAAACTCAGACCTGTTGGCCAACTTTGTGCTGGAACTAATTATGCTTCCTGACATCCACTGAGGAGTGACTCCCAATTTGCATATGCTTGCTTTGTGTCAGAATTCCTGACCTGTCGATCGATCTTGTTCTGTATGTTCTCTATAGTCACACTTTAAAATATTGTGGTTTTTCGTAAGTCATATAAGTTATGCATTTTATCATCTGTAGTTTCTTTGTGTCAGAATATTTGTGCTTCTTTTTTATATCGTGGATACAAATGAAATCCAAAGGTTCAATAAGTGAGGCTTTATGAATACTGCTGAAAGTTTTCTACTGTGGAATTTTAAAATTCTAAAAAGAATGTTCTAAAAGAACACAGTATTTCATGTTTTGAAGTTCTGCTCTAGTGGAGGAGAAAAATGATGAAACAGGAGAGAAAGAAAATGGCTAGTGGTGAGGGAAATGTGAGGACATGGTATGAAGGAGACTGGGGCATCAATTTCTTTTCTCTCAGTTCTTGCAGAGCTTGCACTCAGTTCAACATGCTACAGAGCTATGTTTGATATGTTAGTGAAGAAAAAAGAAAAAGTTGGACATAAATTGTAGGCTCTGTTTTCACATGGTGCCAACTTCTCCAGCGTTGTTCTCCATTTTAGATTCTCCTCAGCATCAATCATGTCAGCCGGTATTTACTTTGATAATTCTACTTTATTCTGTTATGAATGACCAGGCTGGGTCCAGTTCAGGCTGGCATATCAGGTAGAAGCAGGACACGTGAAACTAAATTTAGTCATTACACAATACTTTCTGCTGGCCTAGATTTACAAGGAGAAAAATGGGGTTTCTACATTCAGGTTAAATAAGTCTGCAGGTGATACTGCTGGAGAAATAACACACCATCTAATTCACTGAATGCAGCTTCTGATAGGACTGTGATGTGCCAGCTGGATAGAATCCTGATATGAATGGCTATAAACCTTTTTATTAAACATGATTCAGCTTGTCTTTACTTTCCTCTCTCCTCTAGTTCTCAGAATTGCAATTTCTATCTTTTTTATATGGTAGGAAAAATAAGGAAAAGAATGAAAGATTTTGTCTGGATTATGAACCTCTTTTCTCAGACCTCCTAAATGGAAATTGTTCCTGGAAAGTTTGGACAGTTCCTTTTTTTCTCTTAATAATTGCAAACACTGAACCACCACAGCAGAAGTGAGATTTGTATTGCCATACACTACTTGGAGATTTTCTGTCCATTATGACTTCTCCCTGCCTCTTTCCCCTGTCTTCTAGTGCATCTTCTAGTGCACAGCTTGTGGAAATATGTCACATTTCTGTGGTGCAGCAGAGTGGGAGGCAGAAAATCTGGATCTTATTACCAGTTTGGCCATGGTCTTCCTATGTGAACATGGGTAAGTAATTTATTTCTGCACTCATAATACAGCCATTTTAATCACCTACTTCACAGGGCGAAGGTGGCTGATCTGTAGCATTCTTGAAGTGTTTAAGCACGGGACCCCCAAAGTATGTAAATTATGTCTTTGTACTGTGTTTGGCTAGTATGGATTCTTCTGGGCAACCTGAAGCTTCTCTGTGCAGCGAAAAAGTGGCTACAGCTGCTCATGCTCATGCTCACGCTCATACCACCCAGATGTCCTGGGATGTGGCTGCATGGCAGCCCAGACCTGCTCTTCAACAGCTCCTCAGGTGAGTCACCCTCATGTTCCACCCTGTTAAGATTTTTCTATGAAACATGTAGGATTAATGAAGTTGGCTATCACTCTTACGTGAAAATAAAAGGAAAATACTCGGAGCTCTGGTGAGAATTATCAGAGCAAAGCAGGCTGGGAGAGAGCGTGTGGTCCACTCCCTCCTGTCAGATGCAAGTTTATACCTGCACGTTGGAGCCATGCTTTAAAATGTGCACTGATGCACCAAGCTGGTACCAAAGTGCAAATATCAGGATTGATTCATATTACAGTGTACCTTTCAGCCATCTTCTTGTTTTCCAGAATAAACAAACTACACGGGTTAAAGGGTGCAATCTTCCCCATACATGTCAAAAATCTCTGGCTCACTCTGCTCAGTTCCTCTGATCCTATAAATTACACACACTGTGTTCATCTTGGACTCCTACTGCCTTATTTTCCCACTTACTGCATAGCTTGGCAATGTTAGAAGGGACATATTTTTTCTCCCTTTCCTCTTTTTTTTTTTTTTTTTTCTGGCTGTGCATTTTATTTAACTGGGACTGTAAAATGACAGCATTAATTGGTCTGGCACGGGCTTCACGCTTTATTTGGTAGTGGGCACTACTTACACCAGTGTGTAAGTGCAGCAAAGAGTCCTGCTAACCTACTCCTTTGAGTGCAGCTTGTCTGTGCAATGTATGTAAGAAAAAAAAACACACTTGGGACTGACAGGGGTTGAGAATAGATCTGGCAAAACTTATTGTTCCCTAGAAACTGAATTGTGAGAGCGAGCAACCTCCAGGCTCACAGGCAAGAGCCGAGCATTGGGCTCGGGTTCAAACTCCTTGCAAAGCTGAGGGATGACACAGCCTAGAAAAAAGGAAGAGGAGGGAAAGCTTGGTAAACAAGCTGTTCCCCAGTTGATTCTGTTTTAGATCCTCATCCAGAAAAGACTCCTGTGTGCCCTTTGTACACTTACATAGTTCCACCAAGCCAGGTGTGACTTCAGGGTGCTGTCCAATTAAACTAATGTAAAATTATGTCTGCAGATTAGGTGACTTCAAGGACTGGTCTTTACTGACAATCTTTGGATCATTTAAGAAAAAAATGTATATTTTCAGAGCAATCTAGACACCAGGAGGAACTCATAATATGAAAAGTGGACCTGTTTTTCCTCTAATTTTCTAACATTAAAGATTCTCAAACATTTTATTACAGTTTTTCACTGCTAAGTCTTCCTTGCTAAACTATGCTAAAGAGTAAAGTTTTTGGAGGTGGAGGGGTGTATGAACAAGTTCAAAGGTCTTGAAATTGCATTAGTTGGTAGGGTGTAGCTGGTTTACCAGAGTTACCAAACAATACTTAGCTCCATACAAACACAACGTGCAATTAAATGCATTCGTCTTGTTCAACAGACTGGAATTGAATTAGCTTCCAGAATTTAACTGTTCTTGATATCTGCACATAACATGAAATGATCTGAAAAAAGTTTGCCATGATATTTATTTTTTGTTTTTTCCTCTTTTTCTTTTTGTTTACTGGAAGCTAAGGGAGCAAATCTAAGGGAACAATTTAGTCAGAATATGGGGGTAAGTGATTGGAATTTAAAGGAAAAGTGAGGGTTATTAAGGCGTTTTGCTTCTGCTGAGAGTCATCTTAACTCCTCATGTGAGACTTCTGAAAATTCTGCTTTTGCAAGTAGCATTGTGGGTCTTCATAGCTGGAAACCTGATACTGTCTGTGGCCTTCACGGGTGAGAGAGCGAGTATGACATGCTCACCTTCTATCGATTTTCCAGATCCAAGAATGCTAATATTTTTCATATGCAATCACACTGGTGTTTACATTATTTTGGGATTTGAAGTCTGTTTTGATGCTTTATGAAGTCTGACATTGCCTGAATAAACAAATTTTTAATAATTGATTAAAAAGCATAGCTGTACCACTTAATCTGTCTGCGCAAGAGGCATTTTTCCTCTGGGACAGGACTAACCCAGCATTTAGTTAATCAAGTTTTAAAAGCTGTGAATTTAAGCTCTTTGGGATATATACATTACCAATTGCAGGAAGTTGGGAAATAAAAGGAACTTTTCAAATAAAAAGATGTCAATTTAATAGCAAAGGAGCTGGAAACAGATGTTTCACGCAAAGCATAAGAGTTGTGTCATTCCTTTAGGTTTTCAAAGTCACTTCTTGTCAGATGCATTGGTTAAGAGAGAAAATTAATGAGCTGTGTTAAGTTTTATTACACAATCTTCTGATGTGGGAAAGCTTCCCTGCAGGAACAGCTCTGTGCATGGCTTAACTGATTTAGGCATGCCTGGTGCAGTATTCTCCAGAATGTGTTGGAGATCAAAGTAGGGAGAGTTATTCAGGTTTTATGGCAAGGTAATTAAAAAAATATGGGGATTATTACATATAAATCATACTTGCATGAATTTGCTGGTAAAATAAAATCTAATAAACACATTTAAAAAATGAGATCAGTAAAATGTTCAGTCACATTTTTTATCACTTCAGATGGAAATCTGCACCCTCAAGTCTACAGAGCTGACCTCTTCCACTGCAGAGAATTTGACCCAGTTGCATTCTAGTGGTGTTTTCATTTAGTTAAAACAAAACAAAACAAAACCCAAAACAACAAATCCCAGAAAAACCAAAACAAAAACAAAAAAAAGAAAACCAAAATCAAAACCAAAAGACCCACAAAAAAACCAAAACCAAAAACCCCAAACAAAAACCAAACAAACCCCCCAAACAAACAAAAACAAAACAAAATACCTCATACTGATCACACTGAGCTCCCCTGCTTTGTGCCAATGTGAAGATGGGTACTTTGTACCAGACACAAAATAGTCCCTGGTAGAGCAGTGCCAAGGCTTCCCTGGGTTTCTGAGGTGATTTCATCTGAAAATACATTCTCCTAGAAAGAGATTTGTGTGTCTGAAATTTGTTAGCATCTGTTACAGTGCAGACTTTAAGTGAAGAAAAGGTTTTGATCAACAGCTTCTGGTTAAAAAAAAACTCTAGGAAAGTGCAAGGACTTCCTATTCTCAGGGGAGTGTCTACAAGCTCAGGAAAGATTCTGGCTCATCCTTTCTTAACATCTACAGGAGAAATGGATGCATGCACTACACTCAAAATAGGGCTCAAAAAGAGCACAAAAAGGCCCAGCCTAGAAAGAGGGAGAGATGATCCAGTTGTAAATGTTGAAGTACTGATCATGAAACGCAGAAAGCATTTCTCTCTGGGTGGGAGAGAAATGAAAATTGTTGTGAAACTTCTGTTTAATCAGAGGAGTGCTTCCACATTTCTGTCACATAAATATGCAGAAAGGATAAGCTTATAGCTTCAGCTGTCCTGAATTCAGTGATACCATATGATGACAGAACACACATGCACGTGCCTGTGTAAATATATACACAGATGAAGTCAAAACATATAATGCTGTCAGGACTGAGCTTTCTCTCTTTAAGGATGTGCATATGCCCTCTTTGGTCTAACTGGGTTTATGACTCTTCATGCATGTGTATACGCAAGAGATATAAAATACAAGCACAGTAGCTTTTGATGTGAAATAAAATTTTCTTGTACCAGCTACAGGTCCCTGAGAGACCACATGTGAAGTTCACAGTGAAAGCTCTGCAGCAGAAGCCCTGGCAACAGAATAAGTGGAACATACTTGGCTGTCATTTTTCCAGTCTTTGCTGCAGTCCTGAATTGCACTAAAGGGAAGCTATTCATTGGCAACTCTGTGCAGATGAAACAATTTCAACAATTGTGGACAACTGTGAACAGATGAAAAATTTCAAATCCTATGTGAAGTTTCAGGTGAAAATCTACCCATGCTTTGCTCTTCTGGGTGATGAAATAATTTCCTGAAGAAACTACGCCATAATGTCAAAATGTTTAAAGGTACTTGATTGTGAAATGCTGAACATCTTGCTGTTTGGCATGGCTGCTTTCCCACTTCTAATGCTTTTCAAAGAGTAAATACATGCTGCATCTAATAATGACCACGAGTCTGCATTAGAGATATACTACCTGGAACTGGAAGCTGATGGGCAGACCTGAAAGTATTGCAGAACTAAGTTTTATCTGCATGCTCCCTGAGTATGCAGAGCTGTTAATCACATGTGCACAGTCTCGAAGACAAAGACCAGAAAACTCACTGAGATTTTGAAACAACAATAATGTAAAGCCCATTGCAAGATTTAATATAAAGTCTGAACTGTATTCTGTGATGTATCTGGTTCTTGTTTGATGTACTTCTATTGCCAGAGTTAATATAGTGTTTGCAGTGCACACATGAAGCAGATATGCCCAGATTCCTCTCTAAAAGAATTCAATTATTTTATAGTCGTGCAGGCTATCTTTTCTGTTATTTCTTCCCCACAATTTCTATGGGCTTTATTTAGTTATGTAAGTTGTTTTTAACAGCTTTCAGCATGATTTGCTTTAATATAATGGTAGCGATAGATGGTTATAGAGAAGGTTATAAAGGTTCTTATAAGAAATTTCTAAGTAAGAGGGAAGTCCCTCCTTCTTGGGAATTTCCAAAGTCTGAGAGAAAATAATTCTCAAATGAACTATTCAGACACAAGCTTTTCTATTCTCAGGTGGTAAAGATTATGTATTTTAATACAGCAGAATAAAAATCACCCTCCAACACACCATCAGTCAAAGCTGTCAAAATATTTCAGCCTCCCAAAAGTAGAATTGAAGTATCTAAGCTTTCCTAAAGGCTAGTAGCAGTCCTTCAGACATATAGTTCAATTTCATCCTTATTCTGTATGCTTGAAAACATCAGTAAGCTGAGGATTTTCTTGCTTTTGTTGCAGACATTCTGCATGGGGTGTGAATGTTTCATGCAAGATCTGCAGAAAAAAAGGAACACACAAAGCCGGTTGCAGTCTGTTGCAGTCTGACCTGAATGCATTCCCTTCTTCCCAAAGTCAGCATGAACCCTCGCCTCAGTTGTGTTAAGGTCAAGGGCTGGCTCCATTTAGCTACTTAATACCATTGTTTCACCCTTTGTAAAATGGCATCATCATTGGGAAAATCCTTGCAAATCTTATCTAGAAGCTGTTTTAAAATTTGGAATGTTATTATTATTAGGTTACTGTGGAACAATAAAAAATTGCCCTGAACTTTTTTCAAGTGTGTTTGTGACTAGGAGGCAGCCTATATGAACCTATACTTAAACACATTCATGGGCCCAGTGCTTCTCAAGGCAAAACTCACTAGGTTTACTTCAAACATTTCCATCTTTCCTATTTGGAACAGCCAGTTACCAGCCTAACTGCAAGAATTCAGCCATTTAGGGACAGAATTTTGTGTTCGTGTGCTAACACCAGTGTCAGCAGGAAAATGATGACTGGAGGTGATGCTAACAGTCAAAAATGTATTGCTCTCCAATGACAGTGACAAAAGGCTTTAAAGGGAAAGCAGGATCCTATAAAACCTGCTATATAATAATGAGAATAATTAATATAGATATAATATATATTAATATAGAATAATTACTATTGTGTTAATATATTATATAATTATATGTTAATATTAATGATATATATTATATTATATTATATCTTTTATAAAATAAAATAAAATATAATAAATGCATATTTATTAAATAACAGCATGTGCTTATGTTACAGCAGTGTATTCCTGTACAAGATAATCTTGTACAAGATTCCTGTACTCATTTATAAGTTAAATGCACCATGTATTCAAGCATGGCATCAGTTAAGCTGTCGTGCACTAGGGACTCTGCTGGTGCAGGTCTGGCACAAGTGTCCAAACAGATATGTAACACTGCCCACTGAGATGGTCAATTCACTTGTATCAGCAAAGCTCCTGTAAGAGCAGGAAACCTTCTTACAAACTTTTAACAAATACTGCTGAAGGTGAGTGATTTTTAATAGAATTTTCATTGTTTTCAGGGTTGGCATTGTAGAAATGACTCAGATTTCTGATGTGATGATGCAGACACAGAGAGTCTGCTTTTCTTCACCTTGTGGTATGCTCAAGGGTTAGGACTTAGGAGGAGTGACAGAGCAGCTTGACAGGCAGCTGGTGTCCAGCCAGTAACAAACCAATACAATTTAAAGAGTAGGCTTCATTCAATTATCACACGATCACATAACAATTTACCCTTTACATATATGTTTGCAAAACTCTAAGGCACTGCGAGTTTAAAAACAAAGTCCAACACAACAAGGAGTGAAACAACAAACTGGAAGTCAAAAAGCAGCCACAAGATGTGCTTTCAAAACATGAAACTGCTTGGTCAGGAGGAATTTCAGTTCTTTGCAATTAACCCTACTCTAGTAATCTTTTTTCAAGAGGGCACAGATGTCTGTTTGTCTTTCCATGCAGCATGTGCTGTGGCAGGATGAAAATCAGAAGCAGAGCTAGTTGCCTTTTCACAAACTCCCAGATCTGATGTAAGATAAGAATATTGGGATATAGACTCTTTGAGGTGGCACAAATAACAGCAGAGAACAAAATACAACCCAAATGTCCCTAAATTACCATACAGGAATAACAGTTAAACCTCCCTTGATACACTTTAAAACCAGCTTGCATTGCTTTCTGCTCTTATTCCTCATGTTTAGTGCAGGTAATTGACTGCTTTTAGGCTTTAAACTAATTATCATTCTGGAAAGTGCTTTCCAAACCACAGCTGCTTTATGGGCTGAATCACAGGAGTTCTGCTGGTGACTTTGGTGGGAGCAGGAGCAGTGCTAATGAAATAGTCATATAAAAGAAAAAGGCAGGGGGAAAAGTAAACTACTTTACCAGTGCTTTGAGGTCAAGGTTAAGAGTTTGCTATAGTCGTTACAGCAAAATGATTTGTTCTGTAGCCTTTTCTTGAAAATGTAAGTGCAGCATTGGCTTCTTATGCACGTCCTCATCTCTGCCTGTGTCCATGCTCTTGCCACATATTCTAATTTTGGCAGGAAGCAAATACTGGAGTCTATTTTGCTTTGAATTTGCTATAGACAACTTTTTTGAATTCCATGTGACGGATCAGCTATTTCTCCCCTGCTGTTCTCTAAAGTTTTTATGATATCAACCAAAAAAATCACATTTCTTTGGCAAATTTCTTCATGATAAAGTCAACCATAAAATGTAAGACAAATGCCTTTGGGCTTACGAGTTCTTCTCTCTCTCAAGCAGCAAAATGCTGTTATTTTGAGAAGTGTCTGTGTTCATTGTTTCTCTGAAATCTGAACTTTTTCCACTTGGAGACAGCTAACTCCCTGAGAACCTCGCAGAAACGGTATTAGATGTTGATCTCTTTGTAGGAGAGCGGGGGAAGCAGACAGCCAGACCACATCGATCTGGGCTGCAGGATGTGTTCAGTGACAAATCTATAGGCTCAGCTTAGGGTGTCAGCTGTCAGTCTGCGGAGCATCTGTCAGAGGAGCGCTTGCCGCAGTGCCGCTGAATGCGAGAAATGCCCTCCCAGCACGGCGGGACGGTGCTATAGATTACAGCCGTAATGGAGCACATCCTGAACAGCTGAGCCCGCTCTCTCTCGCTCATTCAACAGCAAGGACTGCCTTGCTATAAGAGCTTGGGGGATTATGTACTCCAAACAGCTGTCTATAGCACCATGGATTTATTTGGGCTAAATGAGAACTTGCTTTCTTTAGCTAAATCAAAATTTATCAGACAGTTTTACTGTTGGCAGTTAAAATAAAATGTGTTTGCTGAACAGTAAACACCTTGTTACTGTTAGGAAGGATTATATAAACAAAAGGCATACACAATGAAGTCTTATGCCAACTGACTTACTGTCAAAATAATATACTGCTGTTAGCAGAATTGTGCTCACTTGAAGGAAATTATAGGCATAAAAACACATCTTGAATGACAAAGAAACCATTTTTCCACAAATAATCTTTAAAAAGCTTAATACACAGTGCTTCATAGAAGTGGTTTCAGAGACCTAGGATGCTGAATCCTCATACAGGAATGCTAGTAAAAACTGAGTGAACTACCTGAAGGCTTCAAAGGTTTTCTGAATTTGCATAATGCACTGGATCAAGTAGATTTAAAGTTTCTGCCCTACGAGATATGTGAGAATTTTTTGTCCAACAAAAGACTACAAACCCTCCCTTTCAAAATAGGATACACTGTTCTTCTTTCACTTATTACACTAGATAATTTATTCAACTAAAGACACAATGTAGCAATGATATTAGACAATTTATATTGCGTAAATCAGCTTTATTTTACTCCTTGAGAAATCGAAAGTAGGGCAGGTATTCTTTTTTTGTAATCACAACGATAAAGGCAGGTCCAGGCCCAGCAGAGTCACTGAAAGGAATTATGTAACTGCAGTGTGTTTTGGATTTTTCTTCAGAGAGATTGCAAATGAATTTATTTTCTCTGTTAAAACTACTGTCCCAATCAAGGAAAATACAGAGCTAATGTTACATGCACTTTCTTACTCCATTCTGAATTTCACTGTGCAAAACATTTGCTTTTCTTCCTACAAATGTGCAAAGCATTTCTTTTGATTTAAAACTTCAAACAACAGAATCCATCTGAAATTACAGGAATTGTATTCTGCTTGCAGAACCTACTGTGTGACTGTAGTGTAGACAGGAAAGATGACTGCACTAGGAAACATGGACAGTATCTCAAAACTCAGGAGCTGTAATCTGCCTTCCAGCTAATGGTTTCTCAAGGATAATTTGAGGAAAGCTTTATTAAGTCTGCAAATTCTTGAGTAAAACACGGTAATTTACACAGATGTGGTGTGGAGCCCCAGTGAAGCGTTTATTAGTATATTTAGGTTTGTTCCTTACTATGTCTGTGTTTGGAAGACTTACTTTTCTAGGAAGTGAACACACTGGAGGTTGAAAAGATGAATTTTAGTGGTGTGTTATAAATTTTCCTTTTGCCAAAAATGGCTCCAGTTGAAGATGAAGCTTTCCACACATTCCCCAACAGAATGTCTTGCTTTCTTAATGTTATGCCTAACCTTAGAAATGCTCCTTTTCCATATTCTTACTGAAGAGCTAATATAATATTATTTTGTGGACAAATACAGCAATTTCTTTGCAATGACTTTTTCCAGTTCTTTAGGAAATCTTGAGGACACAATAAAAATCCCTCTGTGCTGTTCGTCATGACTGTGGTGTAATAAAATGTAGAGAGGCTCTTAAATCTACATTCTTACGTGTTAGATAAAAGTCACAAATGGAAAGATTTCTTCTATTTCGTCTTTCAGTAACAGAAAAATATGTCTGGTTATTAAATGTTGCTGCTGTACATTTCAGGACAAGGTCTAGAACCACCATTTTGTTATGTTGAACAAAAATGGGCATTTAGGAATCTTTCCATGGGAAATCAAGGGTAAAGTAACTTCATGAGGATTTGCTATTGGTCTTTTTAAAGTTTGTATATAATTTATGCTGGTACACAAGTGATTTGCCTGGGCTAATTAATTAGGGTCAAACCCATTATAGGTCCACACTGTTAACCTTTGACATAAACCTGAGGGATCAGGAAAGATGATCACCTATTTTAATTATTTTCTGAATTCAGGGTTTTTTAAAATGCAATTACAGAGGGGGTATTTTATGGAGAACATGATACCTTAGAATTTAATCCTTCCTTCAAACCAGGCATTAAATGGCTTACTGTTTCAAGAAAAGGCCTGTCATTTATGAAACTGCATTCAAATTTTTTGCATGTATCAAGTTACTTTCTCTGGCATCTGATATGGCACAGGCAGAACAGTGACAAAGGAAGATGCGAAATTAAAGTCAATTCTCCCATGCACTAACATGCTCCAGTGTGAAGCAATTAACATTTCCTGAGCAAGCTGCTCTGCAAAGAACAGGTCAAGTGAGGCACAGCTGCCTTCAGATTTATTTCCTTCTGTCCACTGAATTTCTTGCATTGTAAAAACTCCCAACACTTAGTGAGGAAGATACAACTATTAGGAGCTACTCAGACCCCAGCTGTCCAGTTTGTGCACACTCTTTGGCCAGATGCCTGCTGCTACACCGAGGGTTTGATTGCACAACTGCCTGCCCTCCTGTCTCAGCTATTGCACTGACCTAGCTACTGATTATCACTGCACTTCTAGGAACTCGGTTATCTCTCTGACCTGTAATCCTTTGTCAAATGTGGTTGACATTTGGGAAAGATTTCCAAAGCTAGAAAGAGATAAAGTGTGTGATTGCACAGGCTCATTTCCTTAGGGAAGAGTAATACACAAATACATATATATGTATTTGCAGTGATTTATCTGGTAACATATGTATCAAAGCTGTAGGTAATTTGAGATTTTGTGGTAACTATAAATGCTGTGTTCAGAGACTAGCAAAGTGAATTGAACTTAAAAAGTTGAAACACAAAGGAGCTTGAAAAATTCCAACTTTGGATCTGCTGCCAGAAACATAAAGTATGTTTCTCTAAAAATAAGAACCCTGTCTTCCAGATGATGTGAGTTTCACCTTTAAACCAGGATCAAACTCTTTTCTTTGTAAGCAATAAATATATACCTATACTTTAGTTATTATCTCTCATTACTCTCCATGGGATTTAGGCACACAGCCTAAAAATCTCTACCAAAACTCTCCATCTCCTCCAGGTAGCTGCTTTTTAGGACCTCCCTAGCCTGTGTTCACCTTATATTTTAAATTGATAGGGCTGTCATCAGTCTCATCCATCTTTCACTGCCACACCAGCATCCTAGCTGTCCTTCCTCTTGGTCACCACTCAAACAATGTCCAGCAGCTTTATTTTTCATTGAAGGGAGCCAGTGGTTTGAAGTTGATCTGGGTTTCTACCTCTGGCACACAGAGGAACGCACATCTTTAGTGCTGTTTGCTTTATCTGTTTGGCTGAACTGTGTCTGGTCCATGTACCTGGACCATGTACTCCTGCTGCAGTGTTGCCCCCCAGTAACAGTGTGGGACTTCTCTTGCTAAATGACCTTTTCTGTGTTTCAAAGACCTGGTGGTAAGGCCACGCAATACTTCACCAGGTGATCTTAGCCCTCCTTTGCTCCACCTGCAAAAAACACCACCTGGGCTTTGTTGAGGTCAGCATTTACCTTTCTTTCTTAGGTATTAAAGTCCACGTTTGCTGGTGATAGTCTGGCTCCCTGAAACCAGTGTCCCCTCCAGTTTCAGTAAGGGGACAATCAGGGACAGAAAAACATTAGTTAGGTTTGGTTCTGTAAGCTGACTTGAGGTGTTTGTTTCCAAAAAAAAAACTTTAGGAAGAAGTTGCTGGCTTGCACACAAAGGAAGGTTGCCCAAGGAAAGAACGTTTCCATCAAAAGGGTTTTTCAGGAAGGCACACAATATCACTTATATTTACCTTCTGACATGCAAGCAAATTAAGTCATATCAAAAACACTTTATATGTTTTGAATTGCTAAAAGCTCCATAGCTCTTTAAATAATTGCCAGCCAGAATATGGGTTTGCATGTTTTTTGAAACGCACATTAGCCCTGACTCCCCTCCAACTGCAATCAGTGGGAATTTTGCCAACTATATCAAAGGGAACAGCACTGGGACATGTAAGTTTGATGCAGATGGCTGATTATTGAAAAATATGTATTTGTATGCATGTGAAATAGGACAAAATAAACCCAGGAATACAACCTCCATTAGATTTAAAGAAATGTTTGGAGTAAATTTTTTTTCCAATTCTGCTCCAGTGGGTCTTGTTCCAGAGCAGATTTAAAACTATGCAAATAACTGCCCTTCTCCATTTCCCGCTTTTCAAGATGGCAAAAGTTTCAGGCAAATCAGATTGATCTGAGAGATTACTGGCCCCATGGAAACTGAGAGCATATCAGTATGATTTGGACTTTTCTCGTGATTACAGAAACATCAGACTTTTCCCTTGATTTGGCCTCAGATGCAAACTTTGATCCTGAGCCTAAAATATTTTCTATTATAATGTAGTTATCTCTAACCTGAACCGCAACCGGTGCAGTGGAATGTGTACTCTGGGATCTGCAGTGGGCCCTCTAAGCCACCCTATCAGCACAGAATTTAAGGCACTGGAAAATCAGCAGTGCCCTTTGTCTCCCTGTATGTAACATCAAGGGAAACAATCTGGCTGAAGTGGGGCTGTGAGCACAGCCCTTGGTCACGGGGTATCTATATGCACTGGAGAGAAAGAGCTGAATTAATATCCAGAGGGATTCCTCCATGTATAGGGAAACTCCACCTTTCCATAGGGAAAGATGCATGGCTACATGCAAGGGATGTATTGACTTTTCTCCTCCTCTTCTCCTCTTCTGCCTTCCTACAGAAGCCTTAATCACAAAACATGCCATTTTTGTCTGAAATGATTTTGTGGGAAATGCTGTGGATTTATGCAGATTACTTTATAACACTCTTGGCAGTGTCAACAGGATTTGTGTGTGTTTCTGTTTGCAGTGTTCATAAAATCTGGACTATCTGCAGTTGCAAAAATACACAAATAGATCTGGAGGTGTTTGATTTACTTTCTGAGTCTTGATGATCTACTAATATGCTGATTCTCACTACCTGTATCCTTTAAAATGTCACAGACGACCCTCAAACCACTTCTTATTAAAAAAAATGATCCTGCACTGCATTGAAACCCCTTAAAATAAATAGAAAATAACTTTTTTTTTTTCCTTCCAGAGCACTCACATTTGTTCTTTCAAAATTAGGATTCAGCAAATAGTTGGAATACATCTATACTCAGAGGAATCCACATCAGATCATAAATTTGTTCATGTTAAACACAAACATATGAATGCAGTCTTATATCCAGGGACTATGGAAGGGTTTAGAATTTGCACACTTTACTCTGTGTAATGCCAGGGCAATGTTTCACTCATCTATGTAAACAAAAACAGGCCTGTTGCATTAAAGGCAAAAGTATCCTTATGCTCTGCATAAACATCACAGGATTCAATTTTGAGAAGGAATCACATAATTTGTCATATCTTTTATTGTGATTGACTTCAGTGACGGGCATACGCAAACATGTGATTTTCCACTCAGTGTATCAGTGTATATCTTGGTGTGCATTTGCTGCTAGAATAACAGGAAAAAAGATTAACCTCAGATATGCAAATAAGCTTAATTGAATAAAACAAGACAAATTACCCTTTCATTGAAGCAGTTCCTGGTTTGGCGATGCTGCACACACCACGAGAGCACCAGGAAAGGGCTCGTGTTGCTGCCTCTCATTCCTTAACTGTTTTTTTCTGAGGCTCGTGGCACAGCTGTACTGGGGTGACAGTATCTCAGGACAGTCAAAAAACGTAGAATGGCGTAAGGGACCCCAAATGCACTATGTTACCCCACTGCAGTATAGTTTAGAGACATGTGAATTTACTTGAGCCTTACAGTCTTTCCCAAGAGCCCCAGATTGGCAACTGGGAAAAGAAAAAACTAACAACCCCTCCCAAAAAACCCCAAACTGAAAACTTCATCTTTTACCCTTAAAGTTTATAAACCTTGTCATTGCAAAGAAGAGGGTAAATGTGAGAACAACTGACATGCAGCAGAATGGAATCTCTGCTAAGATCATTAACTCTGTGTTCGTACATTTTCAGTGCTGGCAGTCGCTCGAGTGGGCTGGCAGTGCTGGTGGCACGGGAGGTGCCCTTGGAAGACCTCTCTCATGCCGGTTGGAGATGCTGGAGGAAGTCAAAAAATCATTTGTAGAGCCTGTCCTCAGGCTCTCTACACTGAGGCTATTTATGTTATACCATAAAAAAAACCCCAACAGGGAATGGGTCAGTATGGTTGTATTGTTAAAGAAATGTGTCTTAAAAGCAGCATCCTACTGATGAGGGAAAGAAATCTAGAGGGAAAAAATTCTTCTTTAGAAAGTATATTTAATTTATAACTTTCCCCACCCCTGAAGCTTCATTCTTCCTCTCTTCCCTGGAAAAAACAGGGAAGAATAGTGGAATCTAAAAAAATCTATTTGTATGCCAGATGCAGGTTTTGTTAAGCCAACTACTTCTCATGAGTGTTCTCTCCCTCAAGTCTATTATTTATAATCTTTTACTAAATAGATAAAGAGGATTTCCTTCTTCAAAATATGTTCAGTTTAGGGCCCAATAATAAATAACCTTACTTATAAAAGAACTCCTATTGAAACCAAAGGAATTCCTTGTTTGAAAAGCACTTGCAAGATCAACCACTAGAAAGAGAAAGCAGTGAACAATAGATGATTTCAATACTGGGGAAAACAAACCAAAATTAAAAGATGAGGGATGGGAATATATGGTCCTATAAAATGATGAAAGATAATGAGAGTATCTAGGGCCACCACCTTTAAAAACTATTGTCTCTTTTAGTTCAGCACTGTATCTACATATGGTGAAGAAGTAGCTATTGATTTTATCAGCCTTGCTAAAATGGTGTTGGAGAAATTACTACTCTAATCTAATCAAGCTAGGGTGTTGTGATCTACTGCTATGGAATCTCCATTCCAGGTTTGACTTTGTTTCAGATGAAAACTGCAGTTTGCCCTGGCAGCCAGGAGGGCCAACACTGTCCTGGGGGGCATCAGGCACAGGATCACCAGCCAGGCAAGGGAGGGGATTGTCCCACTCTGCTCTGCACTGGGGCAGCCTCACCTCGAGTGCTGGGGGCAGTTCTGGGTGCCACAATGTAAGAAAAACATTAAACTATTAGAGAGTGTCCGAAGGAAGGCGATGAAGATGGTGAAGGGCCAATGAAGATGGTGAAGGGCCTTGAGGGGAAGCCTCATGAGGAGCAGCTGAGGTAACTTGGTCTGTTCAGCCTGGAGGAGATTGAGGGGAGACCTCACTGCAGTTACAACTTCCTCATGTAGGGAAGATGAGGGGCAGGCACTGATCTCTGCTCTGGGGTGACCAGTGACAGGACCTGAGGGAATGGCCTGAAGCTGCATCAGTGGATGTTTAGGTTGGATATCAGGAAAAGGTTCTTCACCCAGAGGGTGGCTGGGCCCTGGAACAGGCTCCCCAGGGCAGTGGTCACAGCACCAACCTGACAGAGCTCAAGAAGAGTTTGGATAACACTCCCAGGCACATGGTGTGGTTTTTGGGATTGTCCTGTGCAGAGCCAGGAATTTGACTTGATGATCCTTGTGGGTCCCTTCCAACTCAGGATATTCTATTACTCTATGATTTCACATAGCCATCAGGTAGGGCCAATTCCATTACTTTACACCAACAGAGATATTAATCTCATCTCATAATTTATTTTTCAGTTTTATGTGGTAATTTTATGTTCTTTGATAAAGATTGCTTCAAGATTTTCTTAGGTGACATGGACTTATTTGGCCAGGCTGGATAGTGCTTTGGCTCTCTGGCTGAAGTAGATTCATCATAGAATCATAGAATGCTTTGCTTTGGAAGGGACTTTAAAGATCCAGTTCCAGCCTCCCTGCTGTGGGCTGGGACAATTTCCAGTAGACCAGGTTGCTAAAAGGTCCATTCAGCCTGGCCTTGGACACTTCTAGGGAACAAAAGTACTCAAACTGAAACCTTGAAGGACAGTTGCTTATGGAAAACTTTCTAGGCTTTTAAAATGCTGAGCTTGTCTCTTGCCATCTCTACCCTTAAAGCAGGAGTAGCCTGTTGCTGTAGCTCTGTGATGGGCTGAGCATGCACACAGGACTGGTCAGCCTCAGTTGGGAAAAATAGTCTGTGTGTTGGTGGGAAAAAGAATAGTTTCTGAGTGTACAGCCCTTCTTCAAGTGAGCAATGTAAGTAACATAAAGTGAAGCTTGGAGCAATTATTCCCAAGCTGTATTTAACTCAACATTTTTTTCTTTCTTTTTTAAACTCCAAGAAGGGATTTCGTGCTCAAGTGTTCTCATTTGTTCAGTACCAGGCAATCTCACAAAATCTAGCAACCTTACTCACTCTTGAAAGGACAATCACCTTCATACATCATATCTTAGGCTAAATCTGGTCATAATAATCACTGCAAACTGTTTATTCAATATGCCCCTTTTCTCGGCTCTTGAACAGTTTCTTTATAATCCTACTTTTGACATTTGTAATTCTTGAGCCTGTGAAGTTTGCAAACATATTTGATCTAGGAACAGCACATACAGAATTTGTACTTGTTACTCTGAATTTGCTTATCCAAGGTTTGAGATTGATCATAACTCCATTTTACTTGTTAACTGGATGATTTATGTGTTTATAAAGTGTATCTGCTTCTCTGCTTCCTATGCATTCAATTCAATTTATTTACTAAGCCAACTTCTGCTACTGACCCAAGATATATATTCTACAGATATTTACAGAGAATAATTTTCTTTGAGAGCATGCAAAAAATGAAATGCAACTAGAACTCCCTCAAAACTAAAGGAATACTTTTTCTCCCCTGCCCCCCCGCCAGTGTTTAGACACTGAAATTCAAACACCTGAATTCAAACAGTATTAAATATATGTACTTTTATTTCTTCTGTCTCTGTTGTTTTTGTCAAATTAATGCAGTATTATAATATTCTCAAAATAATTCTAGGTACTAGGATTAATAGTTTGTAAAATGCATGTGAAATGACACATTCTAACTGCTAAAGCAAAGGACACTGAAGAGTTTTGGTCAAGACATTACTCTTAGAGTCAGATACCTATATTAATCTCTGCACAAAAAATCACTTTTTTTTTTTTTACATATTTGGTGCAAATTTCATGTAACTCTCTCCTGCAAGGAGCCAAATATTTTGATCACCCTTCCTCAATCTTACCAAGCCTTTAAGTTATGAGGACTTACGCTGTTCTTATAAGAAATATGGTGAATAGGAAAATAACTTTGAAATAGGTGTGGTTGGTTAAGAAAAACCTTTGGATTATTGAATATATTCTACTTTTTCATTCCAGATCTGTAGAGTCTTCCTAAGCAATTGAATTCATGTGTCTTACTTACAAAGTGCCAGATAAAAAATATCTGCATTCAATTCTGATGAGACCTCCATGAACTGCAGCTGAAAGTGAGTGCTGTGTGACTGTCATTGACAGATTTGTTTTGGAATGGTCTCCTCCAAAGGCATATATATATATAAATATATTTACTGTTATATGTAAATGTTATACTGTTATATGTTTATGTACAATATGTACATAAATGTACATATCAGCTCACATGTGCCTTCATGCTACAGGAAAAAAAGCCTAGACAATTAAATAATCAGAGATACAGACTTTTTCCTGTGCACTACTAGAAATTAGAGTAAATGTTATGCCTGTGGTCTCCTTCCTGGATTGTTCTGTTAGCTAAAATACATCTGTTGTCAGCACTGTGAAGAAATAAAATCTATGGTTTAAAGTTAAAATGTGATGGGATATTGCTTGGAATGTTTTCTCATATAGACAGTGTTATCTGAGTCCTTCCTTGGCAAGAAGTTCAATCTGTAGACAGTTCTCAGATGGTTTCAGCAGCTTAGCTTGCAATGCCTCTGGAAGCAGTGCTCCATTGTCCTCTCAAGGAATTCTCCCTCCCAAATCCTTCAAACTTTTTCATCTTTCGGGAAATTCATATTTGACTAAGAAATCTCCTTCGAATGCGATTAGCATTTCTGGAAATCAGTTGTAGAATTACGTTTTTACTCCTGGCATTGGGCAATCTGTGCCAAGAGGACCCAAGTGCCCCTTGTCACCCCCAGGCCTTGGCTGGTGGCTGCAGCACCCCAAGGTGCAGCCTGGCCAAACCCACAGCGAGCACGGAGCTCCTCAGCCCCTGCATTTGTTTGTTGTGCTGGGGAAAGACACAAGTTGTGGCACTTCAGTATGCAGATAGATGAAGCCCTTCACAGCCTGCAAAGTACACCTAAAAATAGACCACATGGAAGAACTATGTCACAAATTTCAGAGGCTTTAATTTTTAATTTTTTTTTTTTTTTTTTTTTTTTTTGAGATCAGCACTCATAAAGCAGCATAGAGGGGACATTACCATAAGGAAGCAAGCAGTAAATTTGTAGGTTTGGCTCTAACAGCTAGTTTGGGAGGGACCAGCCATTAAGACAGAGAAGGAGGAATGTGGGATGGGGGAGTGAAAGGGAGATTGTAATAATACTCATAATTAAAATACTACATTCTAGCTGCAGATTTCTGGAAGAAATTTGATTCCATGAAGTGCTAGAGGCCATGAGTGAAAATTCTTTCATAAGCAGGAAGTGAGAGAGGGAAATATAAGGAAATATTTTGTTTATTTTGGCCATCATTCTGAAAAACCTGGGCTAAAAGCAAAGAGAAATGAAAGAAAGAATACTGATAAATGATGTGTGAAAAGTACCCAGAATTTTTGGAAACTGCAAAGCCTAATTATGAGCACGAGTAACTTATTCATGTGTTGTCCCGGAACTAATCAATATTTTGCACTTTATTAGGAATGGAAGCTTGTGTTGTCTCTTTCAAACATACGGTAGTTGGCTGATTAATTGAGTGGTTTGTTCAGTAGTATGACCAGCTGTTATAAATGGTTTAGTAATTTTTTGGCACTAAAAGTAAACAGGACTTTTTTTGTCTTTTTGGCTGGGCTAAATAGGAGAGCACATAGCCAATAAATGTAGCTCTTGTTTCAAATCCTGAATTTGGTTTTGAATGTGTTGCTACATTTCTAAGCAACTCTCAAGATGCAAAAATAGATAGTTATTTTGCTATGATTAAAAGTTCTTTTGATGTCATTATTTCGCTTTACCAGCTCCTCTCTGATTGGCCCTAGCCACAGCTAAAGAGAAATTGAGGCCTGGTTTTTGAAGATTCTGACATGTATTTTTGGAATAGGCCTCTTTTCCTTCTGGAATAATATCAAGGGAGTAACTGGAAAGTGCTAGAGATGCTGAGTACAGGCCCAGACCCTCCAAGGAATATTCCTGCTAACATTAGAACTGTGTAGCTTGTGAAAGCTATGGGCATTATAAAATGCACAGAGCAGGCTGAGGAGGTGAATGGAGGTATATTCAGAAGTGGGGAAGGCTGTGTGGCGAGGGGCATGGGACTGCAGTTTCTTCAAAATACTGGACCGTCTAAGAAGTTAGAGAATGGCTTGCAGCCATGAGAAATATGTTTATCAAACCAGCTGGGGGATGGCATGATTCAAGTGTCAGACTTTCATTTGGATTTGTAAAGCTGAAGCCCATCCACATTTGTGCTTGATTCCTTGCTGAGCCTGAAGATGTTGTCGGGCCGAAGAATGGCATTGTGTAGTTTCCATTGTCGGCTGTCACACCGCATATGTTTTGGGACTGATCTGAAGTTTTGTTTGACATCACGACTTTTATAAGAATCAAAACCCCCAAATCCCTCAGATGAAATCCATATGGCTTTGTTCACAGGCTGAAATAAAATCATGCTCACAGCCTTTACTGCAACTGAGGGATATTTGGTGGGAGTAGTTTTTTGCTTAATAAAAGCATAACGTTCAAATGTTTGAAATGTGGATATTATTAAGTACCTGCTCTGTGAGAATAACTCAAATGCTATTTTATTCCCTGCCCTTTTGTTGGTTCATATGCACAAGAGTCAGATCTGAGGCTGACATGAAGAACGATCTCCGCAGCCTGGCATGGACCCAGCTTCACTTGAACTCTGTTTTAGATATTATTGGTGGCTTGTCTGCATTTTGGCTCCTTGCAGCTCAGTGCTGAACATTTGGCATAATGTGTGGTAAGGGTTATTACGATACACAGAGGTGAGGTAATTCACATAATTTCTGCAGTGTAGGCAAGTTTGCTTGGCTGCTAGAGCGGTTAGAGCAGGAAGCTTCCCGGTGTGCCGAGATGCTGATTACCAAGGGTCAGCCCTGTGCTCACCATGACATCATAAAACACAACTGGGGCTGGCTTATTTAAGAACTGTCATGTCACTGGTTTTGTCAGCAGAAAACCAGAGGACAGAGAAGATGAGGGGGAGCAGTAGGCTCGCACAGCGCAAGATTTATGTTGAGGAAGAAAACACTGATGGCTCCTTCGCCAATGATGTAAGAAATGTTTCAGTCACCAGCCTGCCTGAGGTATGGAGTGGCACTCTTCTTTCGCTGTGTCATTTCCAAAATAAAGAAAACATTAATAACAAGTCTGGCAGGAGAGGAAAGACCGAAACAAAGCTCGGGGCAAATATTTAGACCCCCTTAGCCATTGCATTTGGCAAATCCAACCCAGCTTGTCATGAACCAGCACCTGCAGTGTTTGCACATGCCTAGCACCATTGTAGTGCTTTCAAAGGCAGAGCACTGTTGCATGAGAAAACTTTACCAGGTTGTCTTCCAGAAACAGCCATGGACAAATGATGCTTCTGGTGTCCCATTGCTGGGCTTCTGTGCCACCTGCTCCTATTCCCTGTGCAGGACATGGTGTGTGGTGCTGGATTAAGAATTCTAAGATTGCTGGATACTGTTCCAATGCTCCAAACACTGTCTGAGTGGTGAAAAACTGGCACATTGGCGGTGCTAACCTGACCACTTCTGTAATAACTTATCAGAGAAATATGTTCCTTTCTTTTTCCTCACAAAAATTGTGTTTGCTTCTTGAAGATCAACACATAAGACACCCCCCCCCAATTTAAAATTAAATTAATAAGACTCAAGAACTAAAAAAAGAAAATGGAAATTTCTATTTGAGATTGCAGCATGAGAAAGGGAATATATTTATAAGTGGACAATGCAAATCTCCATACTGATAGGGTACATCTCATTTTTTCCATACAAGCAGTTGTAAAAGCAAGTGCTTAGAAGAGCTAACATCTCACCTTAAGACCATTTTTCCAAGTTGATTCACTAGATTTCAGCTTCAGCTCTTTAGTATATTTCCTGGAAAATGTATCACTGCTTTTTATGCCAAGGTGTGCTCAGTGTTTGGTTTGATACCCTACTGAGTAAGTTATTTTTTGTAATTCTAGTATTTGTTTCATCTGACTGCCTCAAACCCTTTTCAAATGTGAATTAGGACTTGTAACAGGCAGGAGGTACTGTTAATAAGGGCAAATGAGACAGGCAGCTTCACTCATTTCCCTGAAGACCCTGAAATATGGGACTATAAATGCAAAAAAAAAAATGCCTGGTACCTTAAATAAGTTCTGCTGAAACAAATTTTTCCATGCAACTCGGAAATCTCCTGAAGAGGGAGTCTGACCTGGGTTAATGCACACATATATCCCTTAAAATAGGATTTATCAGCCACTCTTGAATTTGCTGCTACATATTTTTCATCTTTAAGTTAAAATCCTGCTTCAAGGTGATAAGGGTTTGCATCAAACACATCTTTTATCCATAGGTTGCTCCTATACCTCATTAAAGGTAGGGGGCATAACAACTGAATTATTTTGTTCATTTAGTACTTGAGAAATTAGAATTTTGATGAGAGTGCATTGGTATCTTGCAGCATTGTTACCACAGGGATGCTGGGGAATGTCTTCCTTTCCATATTGCACGCAGCAAAGACAAGTGGAGAGCATTAGGCAGGTGTGAGGTGTCTCTTTTCTTTTGTTGTTTGTGATGATGCCCTGAGCCAGGGAAAGAAACAAATGCACAGGGTGCATGTTTCCCTTTGGATGTGCTGAAAGCAGGCACCTTTTAGGCAAAGGAGAAGAGGCATCTATCCAGATCGCATTCTGTCAGAGAGTAACACTGCCCTTCACACTCAGGTCCCAGCCCCTTTGTTCTGTCTAAAAAATAGTTTAACTGAAAACACAGCTTGTGTTTTTGTTGCAGAAGGGCTTTTTTTATGCATTCTGAAAATTATCTGGATTGTTCAGAGCAGTTCCCAGTTCTGTATCAGAGGAAGGTGTAACTTGAGAGAGGAATGAATAATTGAAGCTTTAATTGAAGTCAGTGGGATCTCAAGATGTTTATCTTGCAAATCAGAATATACCTGTCCCTAGTGTTAACTCCCTTGATTTGAAAAATATTTAGGTCTTTTCAGGATGGTTTCATTAAAAAAGGAAAAACTCACAAACTGTGTAATTTAAACTTTCCTCCTCATTGCAATCCGATGTTTTTCTGGGCAGTACATGGGAAATTCTGTTTCCACATGCAGCAAGTGGAAGTGGATAGATTTGGATTTTTTTCTTTTTCTCAGCAATGAAAGTCTTCTTTTGCAGGGTACCTTGCTTTTAGCCTTATTCAGGGCTGAAGGACAGGGGCCAAGCTGAGAGCTGGCAGCAGCCAGAGGGCTGTGGCTGCTTAGCAGAGTCACAGCTTGGCTGTGCCTCCCCCTGCTCCTTCCCTGTGGCTGCTCAGTGCCCATTGTGGCCTGGGGGGTGGTAGAGAACAGTGAGAGTCCAGGTAGGTACAGTCCTGGTGAGAGAGTTAAAATCGGTTCTCTGTCCTTTCCTCAGAGGACTGGAGATGTTCAGGCTCTTGTCCCTGCTCGAGCAAATGATTGCTGTGCTGAGAGACGTGGCAAGGTTACTGCCCAACAGGCTATTAAAGAATTTTATTTCTCCAAATAGAATACACCCTTAGACTCTGTGTTCAGGCCAGACAGAAAAGAACACAGGCCAGACAGAGAAGGGCTTTCTTAAAAATCTCATTCCTGTGTATTTCTGTGTGGTTTTAGTTGGCAAGCATGTATTCAATACACAGCCTATAATGGGCCTCCCTAAGTCAATGCAAAGAAATTGTATCTTAATTAAGATTAGTCATTATAAAATCACCACAAAGGACAAATTTTGCTCAATTTTAGCAGTCCCAATGACAGCCTGTTTATAAATCACAGTATTTCCCTTAAATTTGCAGTGTTTTCAGGGCTTATTTGCATCTAATGCAACTGGAGAATTGCTCCTGGGATATTAATTAGATAAAGATTTTTTTTTAATGTGAAAAAAATTTTAAAGGACTTGTGATAATTATCCCTGTCTCCCTTTTGACCCTAACTAATTTGAATCTTAGGCTACTGAACTTTATACTGGTAGTATTATTAATTTGCAGCATCTCCTTTATTTTCTTGAAATGAGTTGCAAAGGCCAAGAACTGGCAAAATCATTCAGTAAATGGTGACTTGTATTGCTGGTGGTCCTTAGTTGTTTGAAATCACAAGCCCAGAAATACAAGAGGATTTTTCCAATCTTGATCAATGCTGTGTGCAAACCCTGACTATTTAAATAACAGCAGATAGCTGAACGTTCATCATTCAAAGGGAACTTTTTATAACTTTCTCTTCTAGGTTTGGGCTTGCTTTCTGACCCTACTGCTTAAGTAAGCAACAAAGAGCAACAGGGTTTGTTGTCCTTTACATAGCAGCAGTTTAAGTTCTAAAGCCACTTTTACCGACCTGAGATCAGATAAATACTCTCCTGGAAAATTTTAAGTTTTTTGCTGATCTTCAGTGGGATTAGGAAGGGTACAATTTTGTGAAAAAGCAGAAAAAATAGAGATGTTTATTCCCCTGAAAGATAATTGGTCCTTGTTCTTTGACCTGCAGGGTGTGTAAAAAATGTTGAGCAGCTTTTCTCTTGTGAAGAGGCTTCAACCAATCTACTTCAGTTCTGTGGTCATAGATGATCCCCCAAAAAACTGAGAGAGCTTCAGCAAGTATCAGATAGATCCAGAAAGTGAAAATGTAGGATATATGGCTCAGGCTTTTAAAAACCCCTCCAACAACCAAACACAAAATCCCCAAACACAAAACTACCAAACAAACAAGCCCAACAACTTGCAGATCAGCTGCACTGTCTTCCCAAGTCAGCCTGGAAAATATTGGTAATCATGAAGGATCTCTTGCTTGTAGTTGTCACAGCACAGAAAAGCATAGTCAGTGATTGTAGAACTAAGGGAAATAGATCCTCATGCGTTTCAGAAAAGATCTGGATGTGGCTGGAAATGAGGGATACTACACCAAAACAAAGCTTATTTTGCTGTAAAGAAAGATTTCTGGAGTGGACAAAAAACATCTATGTAGTTTAACTTAATGTGCTTCTATTTAATGCTTCTTTCTGCCTCCTCCTACTCTTACTTCAGTATTTTCTTGGAGAAGTTTTGTCTGAGCTGAATTAAAGGAATAATATTTTATACTCACTGGAATGCTTGCCTGTTTTACATCTCTGGATGAACATTAAAAATGTGCATTACTTCTTTTTCTTCTTTCTTGCTGTGTGTATTTGAGTGCCAGATTTATCAGTTCTGTTTTTCCTAATGCTGGAAAATGAATTTGCTTCAAATTATAACTGTTTGAATGGGGCCAGTGCACAAATGAATGCCATTACTGTTTGTCTACAATAGGGCCAAACCTCTGATCTCAAATTCAATTTTGAAAACGAAGAGTTGACTCTAATAACTTCAGTCAAATCACCTTGGATTTACACCAGGGGAGAAGAAATCAGAATCTGGACTTCCATGTTTGGTCTGGGAAGCATTTTGAAATTCTTGTGGATGAAAGATACTAAAAATGTAAGTTATTATTATGTTATTCTTTTTCCATATCCCACTTCACATCATAGGACTGACCATATATCTTAGGATTGTTCAACCCACACTTTTCCTAAATTTTACCCCATTTAATCTGATGATTATAGCTCGTTTATATCATAAATCTACAGTTAAGGTTAAGCAATTCGTTTCAGTGGTGTCTTGGGAAATGTGAATGAAATCTATTCCACCATTTTTTTGAACTATAATATGGGAAGCCTATGTTTCTTCCCATTTTTAATTTATCCAGCCTTTCCTTGCCAGTAGTTTACTCTAAAGATTCTTAATGCACAGTCTGCAGACTTGGCTTGGACATCTGAGAAAACTTTGTATATTTTAAACATTTGCTAATAATAGTCCAAGAAAAACTGCAAGAGGAGAAATTGCTGACTTAATGTATAGTAAATACAATAAGCAGCTAGTGGAATAAAAGATCTTTGGAAAGATAAGAAACAATGCTGAAGTCAGTGCTTACTATTGTGCAACACCATGGAGTTATCTCTTCATAAATGTTTGGATGATGAACTTAGAACTGTCCTCAGGCTTGCACCTTCTTCCTCTAGATCTGGCAGTCCGAGTGCATATCTGCAAAGTAAAGATTAAGAATTTAGTGAAAAACTGAAGCTTAAAGCTTAAATGGATGAAAAGGGGGATTAATGTAGATACATGAAGCTCTGGTCCTGGAACAAACACACCTGGCCAGTCCTAACTCTGGAGAACCCCACAGCTGGGGCCTGTGGGGAACTGGAACCTTGGGTTCACAAAGCCTCTGATCCCACCCCGACTGAAAGCTGGGGAAAACAGACTGTCAGGTTAGCTTAAATCTCTCTCTGGCCAGGTTCAGGGAAGTACATTTAAGGTACATTTTCAAGCATGGGCTTTGGTCTTTTTGACCAGAATGTGAACTATTCTCCTCCTTGATATATACACCTCAAATTTTGTCCCAGTGGTATGGTTTTCAAGTTCTAAAAATAAGTTGAGTACCCAAATTTTTTTTCATGGTTCACTTGATCTTAAAGCAAGGATCAGAATGAAACTTTGTAGCTGTTTCAAACTTTGGGTGGTTTTATGGCTTTTTGGTTCTTGACTTAATAGCACAGGAGAAAAAACCTGGAAAACACAAAACAACCTTTTAGATCTTCCTATATGTAGTTAAATTTTCTGGAATAATGACAAACTTTGTTCATGTCTACAAGTATCTGAACTCAAACTCAGAGAAGCCAGGAATAACAGAACTAAACACATTTCCAGGAGTAGAGTCTTTTAATATCACCTGCTAATACAATTGTAGCAAAAAATATTGTGCCTGAATCTTCTACAGGGCTTTTGCTCTTGGAGTGTTTTACATAAAAGCTCCTGTTAGATGAGAAATCACTGTGCAGTGTGATGGGAAGGTTATCCAGCAAACTAATGACAGGAGTGAGGCTAAAGCTGACTCTTGCATGGTGAGTTAGCTGTTACACCCGTGCCTGGCTAGTGCTGTTTATTGTCAGAGACAGACTGCAGTCTGCCCTGCACGCTCTGCTCCTGCTGCTCCACCTCAAGAGGCAGGAGCTGCCTCAGCTCCTCTGGTGGTTTGTACGTGTCTTGAAACAAAAACTTGCTTTCTCAATTCAAGCTCTGCTCAGAGGGAAGACTAAAACTAAAGCTATCAAACGTGACTGGGACAAAGGGGAAAGGACCTAATACCAAGAGTGTCTCAATAGGTTAGAAGTTTGTCTAAGACTCCATAAAAAAGAGGGGGGGAACCCCCAAACTCTGAGACCTGTAATTGATAACGGGTAATCGAAGGCCTTGGAACATAGTATTCTGTGTAAGAACCAGCACAGTTTAATTTGTTTGGTGAGGTGCTCAAGCACAGAAGTCAAATGGCAAAATGTTTGGTAGTGTTCATTGAAGATGAAGTATAACTTCTCGCCTTGGAGATGTGGCAAGACAGGTGGAGGAGAGTATAAGGACCTCAAAGGTCCTTAAAAAATGAGAAGCAGCCAATCAACAGTTTCCTTCTCTACTCTCATGTTCAAAAATGGCAACTTCTAATGCATAATGAAGTGTATAGACCTTGCACATGGTCTCTCTCAAATAAAGTAGTTGTGATGCAAAATATCTCTGCATGCTTCTAGGAGTGCAAAACAGCTTTCCCACAGGTGACAGCTAAAGAAAGCCCTCCCTACTGCCATCTCTAGCCAGCCCTGACTATTTAGTTCCACACTTAAATCCATCCTTTTACATTCTAAATGGAGGAAACAAGAAGTCTGGTTGCATTGGTGGGTATTTCAAATAACCTTTATTATAAATCTTTTCCAGGCCTATCAGTTTCTTCCGGGCTTTTGCCCTGGAAAAGAGTTGTATTATATAAACAGGAAAGAGATAGGAACCTGCTAATTGCTGGTTTATTTTTTTGGTTTATTTTTCTTCTGCAGCAGTGTAGGCTGCTTTTCTTATTGTCACTGGAGGGATCAAATTACGGCATGGAGCTTGGATGCTGGAGAAGAATGTTATAGCAGTAACCTCATTCAGGCTCAAGGAAATGGGGAAGGTTAGATCTCCACTCTGTTGATAAAGCCCATGAGTTGTTCCTTTTAAAACTTCCTTGTGAACCCTTAAAAAGATAGTCCCAAAAATCAAGGGACAGTTGACTTTTGGGAAAACTGCTTTTATATAACAAGGTGATGCTTAATGCTGTGGGTTTTAAAGGTGGTGTTGCCTGTGCTGGCAGTATATCTGCGTGTGCTGCGCAGCATTAAAGACTCCTTTTTTTTCTGGCTGTGCTGGAATCCATATGTAGATGTCACCTCAGCCTTACTTTCAGCTGAGATAGATTCTCTGGGGCCTTGTGGCAATAATGCTAACACACAGACACAAAATATCCAAAAGTATTAGAGCTGGCTCTTACTTGAAGAAAAGATAGGGGAAAAGCTGCTCACTGATAAAGAAAGCTGGAGGCAGGCCTGTAAATCCCTTGAGGATCTCCTGTTCTGAGTTCAGAAAATGCCCCATTCAAACAGGACAAGTCCTCACATAAGATCCTTTAACCACAGATCAGGATCAGCTTTTAAACCCATCACAGCCTTCATTTTGGAACTAGGTTCTTTGGGTTCTTGGTACAGTTTCCCTAGCTTCTGACTCTGACTGTTTCAAGGTTCTCTACCATAAGGGCAGGGCTCTCAGCATTTTCTTTTGTTTTTAGTGCTGTCGTCTGAGGAATTGTGACTGCGTCTTATGTTGTCCCTTTTTGGCTTTGCTTTTGTTATAGCAAGGACTGTGAACCAGCTGGAAGAAATCCTTGATAAATACAATAATCATGTATTGATACAGTGTTTGCTTTCCTGATGCATCATACAAGATACTTGTAGAGTTTGTGCTACAGTGGACTGATATATGACTGAATTTAATGTATGACCCTTGATTCATATCTGAGAAAATATATAATGTTATTGCCCTGCTAATAATAGTTTCCTTGTTTGCCAAGAAGAAAAATGATCATTGCTGGGATCTTTAGGAGTCATCATAAATTAACTGGAAAATAACCCCATATGTGAAGTGCTGGAGTGTTTCTTGGAGCATGCTCAGTCATTCTCCCCAAGGAAGCATCCCCCTCCTTGTAGTTCTTCTAGGAAAACAGAGGTGTGAATATTTTCCTGAGAGAAAGGGGGTTTGTTGTTGATAGCCTACTGTCAATGCCAGAATCTCATATGCTTTTGCAATATGTTTACTGGCATTTAGAAGGCCTGAGGAGATAAGTGATTCAAAGGAGCAGTGTGTTACAGAAAACAGTTGGTGAATCAAAGTGAAAAAGTGGAGCTAATGAGACAGTGATGATACAATGAGGGGTTTACCAGTAATCCTTAGGCAGTGCTTTTTGCTCCCTCCTGAAATTCTGTCAAATTCTCTCACTGTTACGGTAAAACATTACTGAAATTAAACCAAGAGTCCACATAAAACAAAAATAAATCATGAACTATAATGAGGGACTCATCAAACATTTCAAAAAGTAACAACCAAGTAGCAGGGAATGTTATACTAACCTGGTACTTCTGGTTGGTTACAGTTATTGATATAAAAACTTCCTTGGAGGTCTATGGCTCTCTTAGGATAGCCACCTCATATACTGAATTTTGTGTTTCCCAGGCAACAAATGCATTTTGCTTCTGTGCTTCAAGTTTATTTAGGGAGAAATGAGCCTGTCAGGACGTAGGGGACCTAAAAAGGGGAAGGAAGGGAATAGCTGCAATATGAGAATATCAAACAAGAAAAAATAAGCTTTTTTTCTTGCCCAGAGCTAGATCCTGCATACCTCAGTCCAGGGTAGCCTCAGTGAAGCTGGTAGAGAAACCCTTTCAAGATGAGTGAAGCTGGCTCCAAATTGGAGGTATTTATCTGAAAATGCCTTAGAAGTAGAAAATCTATCAGATTTCAGTTAAAATAACAATTCTTTGCAGCTCTGCCAAACGTCTGCAGACTTCTGGTGATTTATTGTTCAACCAATGCATGGAGAAAGCTGAGGTCTGCCTCCCTCTCTTTCCACGCCAAACAGAGGAACCTTCACAAGACCTTGGCACTTGTCAGATTTAAATCCTTAGGGCAGTATTTCTCACCTCAAGTGCAAAATTCACCACTTCCCTGTGAAAATCGGTCTGGGTGAGAACTGCACACGGAGCAGAGCTCACTACTGGCGCTCGTACAAGATTGATTATGTGGGTTTTGGGTTTGTGCTTGGTAGTGTCAGAAATTGGGAGGAGGAGGGGGAACTGCTAATTATCCTCCACCCCCTCTCCAAATAAACTTAAAATAGCTGTGTTAGAGTGCAATCTGGGCCTGCCTAATCTCAGTTCTGGTTCTGAGAAATAATCTCATTCCCACACTCTCAGTTTCTTTGAAACATAATGAATTGGAATTACATGTAAATGCCAGCAGGATTTCAAAGGGAGGTTGAAACACAATGTCTGGCCTCTAATTAGTATTGCAGTGTGTGGCCTGTAAACTTGATGATAAATGAAGCAATTGGCCATCAGTGGCTTCAATTAGATGGCAGTAAAAATGGTAACAAAATAAAGTCACCAGCAAGGAAATTTGCTCTGAAAAGTGCTGCTGTGGGTGGATTTCAAGCTTTGCAATGAATTGGGGCTAATTGGCTTGTTTGTTCATTGTTTCTCAGGGGCAGTGCAACTGCCTAATTAGAGAGCTTTCCAGGGCCCAAAGAAAACAGGAAGAGAAGATGTGCCATGGTTCCACTCTTGGAGCACCCTATCTCCCCACACCAAGAAAACCACTACAAGGAGAGCGCACACTTCTCTTGCTCCTCTTTTTGGAAGATTTCTCAGACATTTATTGGCAAACCAGACTTCAGCAGAGCCTTCTCAGAGCCTTTTTCTAAAGCAACAGTGAGAACTCAGGAGCTGGCTTGGAGCTGGCATTGGGCTGGGGAGAGAAGTAAAAGGCTGTGAGCCTTGTGACTGCGGAGCCTGGCAGTGCTTCCCAGCTAAGCCTCACTGTGTCTCTGTTAGTTTTGACACATAAGTGAGGGAAAATAAGAATAGTATGGTACCTTTCCTAGTGAGAGATTCACCAATGTTTTCCCACTTTGACCAGTCTGTCTTTTATTCCAGGACCTTCCCCTCTGTATAAACAGGACAACTTAATTGCTACCAAAAATACACAATTGTGAAAAGAGTCAGGCTGGTGGTAACGACTGTTTTCTGTCTGCTATTCTGAATACATTTGTCTGTCACCACCTGTAAAGTCGTGCCTCTCAGTGGTGATTATCATTATTTTAGTGGGAGACCTTGAGGCTGTCTCACTTTCCATAAATGCTTTTCAAAGATGATGAAGACACACAAATACGATAGAAGCTAAGTGTGAAAAAACAAGCAATTTTCAAATTGGGGTTTACGTTTTCAATTAGGAGACTTTGCTATTGAAAACAAGAAGCCAATTTGTCAGAAGCAAAGGCTAATTTGTCTTCACCTCTAAAAACCAGAGGGAAACAATACATCCTGCTCACTCCAGGCCCTCTGGGGAAAATCGAAAGGGCTGCCCAGTGGCAATTCTCCCAATTCAGCCTCTCTAGGAACTGCTGTACCTATTTCAGAGTATGATGATTATTCCTTTCCAATTTTTATGGTATCCTGAAATGCATCCTAATTGACATACAATGACTAGATGGGGACAGGGGTGAGCAATAAAAGTATAGTAATGTCAAGTTTATGTGATTCCAGAGCAAGCTAGGGAGAGCTGGGGTCTGGCCCTGACAAAACATTAATTTTTGAATGTGTTGAGCCCATCCACTTCCAGGAAAGATATTGTATTTCAGTACAGATTTTACCAGAATGATAGCAAGATGATTTGGAAAGTGTTTGTGAAAACTGAAAATTCAGTTTGAAAGTATAAAAATGCTGATGTGGCACACTTTAACACTAAATTGTCTTAATTTTTTGGCATCTCAGGGCTTACATCTCCAGTGGCACTTCACTCATGGTACATTCATTGCACAGAACTCTCAACATTTTACTTAAAGCAAAACAGACATTTTACCTGCCTGTCTGTGGTGCTGGATGTGCCTGCCCATGTCTCAAGGAGCTCTGTGTATTGGCTCTGCCTGGAGCAGGCTGGGAGGGACTCCTGCTGTCAGCAGGCAGCTGTGGGTCAGACCCACAGCTCCTGGGTCAGACAAGTGTCCTAGAAAGGTTGGAAGGCACCACAGTGGGGCATCTGGTCCAACTTCCCTGCTCAAGCAGGGTCGTCCCAGAGCACACAGCACAGGATTGTGCCCAGATAGTTCTTGACTATCTCCAGTGAGGGAGACCCCACAACCTCTTTGGGCAATCTGTTCTGGTGCTTTGTCACCCGCACCATACTGAAGCTCTTCCTCATGTTCAGGTGGAACTTCCTGTGCATCGTTTTCTGTACATTGTCCTTGTCCTATTGCCTGGCACCACTGAGCAGAGCCCATTCTTTTCGTATCCCACCTTCAAACACTGCCAGACGTTTGTGAGGTCCCCTCTCAGCTGTCTCTTCAAGTTCAGGAGGTCCCTTGGTATTGCTGCCATTCTCTGGAGAAAGACCATCTACCCTATGTGCTCAGAATTGTACTTTTTTCAAAATGACACGTTTCCAACAGCAACCTGCTTCTTGATTAATTTATTTTCTTCAGAGAGTTGTTTTTAAACTTTCAGTGCTGCTGCCTCTGTTCCCTGAACAGTTGAGCTGAGGTGTTCAGAAAGGCTTTGTGGTATTTCAAAGAACAATCTACTATTTTGCTTCTCTTCAGGGAAGTGTGAACCAATGCAGTTAGCAATCCTGGCTGACATCTAAATTCTTAATGAGAGGAGTATGTTCTTGCAGAGCAGAGAGAAATAACTGATGCTGCATTGCATCCCCTGCTAGTTGTGGTTATTATCAGTATACATATATTACTAGCAAACTGCTGGGCTGGACGTTTAGCCCATAAACTAAAAATACTTTTATGTTTTGCTCCTCTGTTTGAGGATTTGCAATTGGAAAAAAATAAGGTTGTTATTTAAAAACAGGCTGCTAAAATGAGACACATAAAATATTGCTGTATTTTTATTATATATAAAATGAAGTCTCTGCATTTGTTTTTTATTACTGCGTTACACACAACAAATGAATATGCTCTGAGCCAACAATTTCTACTGTTACACATGTGCACTGTATTCCTCTGACTGCAGAGAATTTTGACTAAGCCTTTCTAACCAGTTGAAAGAGTAGGCTGAATATTAGCTTAAGCAATGAGAGTCAACAGGAAATGGGGGATTTGGGATCTGAATACTGAAATGAGTCTTGGAGCATGTCATTTGCACAATGGAAGTTCTTGGCATCCAGTGGCTTTGTGCTAAAAATGAGATTTTATTCCTTAAAAATCTCCAATTTGGGGAATGTGTGGTGGGCTTGAAAGGGCTCAGAACCTCTTGCCTGAACGACACCACTGGGGCTGGAGGACAGATGAAGATTTAATCACTTCCAGCCATCTGCTTTGCATGGTTCAACAGGAATGAGTTTGAGAGCATTACAGTGAGCAATGCCAGCATGTAAGACATTTTGAATCGCTGGTACTTTAAGACTGGTAAAATCTTAGAGCCAACAATATAAAAATATTACTATATTCTTGCTCTTTTATCTGCAGTGGTGACACAATACCCTTGTCTACCCTCTCCATAGCTCCCTGTAGGGTAGTAACTGAATGCCAGCTAAAATTGCCTAGGAATTTTTTTTTATTTTTTTTTTTTTAGATTCATTGCAGAAAGACAATCAAAACTGAAGGAAAAACAAAGTTTCCTCATCTTGAAGCAGCTTCAAGGAAACATGCAAGGTCTGGGATTCCTTTTGTTCAGTTCAATATTAGAGTGTTGTATCTTTGGAAATATTCCTGATGCACATCAGAGGAAACAAGGAAAGAATAAGATCTGATAGCTTCATTCAGAAATGAACAATGGGGTAGACCAGCAATCACAAATCTTCCAATATTGGAGGAGAAAAAAGCTTTTCTTTGCAAAGCTATAGCTGGATGCAAGCACAGCATAGAGTCACATCAGAGAGCCTTCAAAAACATATAAATCAAACAAAATTAAGATCAAAGAGAAGTTTGGAAGGATGGTTTTTAAAGGATCTGAGCATTGCCAGGAAAACTTTTTTTTAAAATTTTTCTTTTTACATCTTTTTGGTGTTGTAATCCATTGACTATGGCAACACCCTAAAGACATGAAGCAAGCCCATGACTCTTTCCATGCTGGTCCACAATGAAGGATTAAGCTGTGTAATGCATAAGCCCCGTTGTCAAGCAAAAGCTTTGCTCATCCTGCATGCCAATATTGAAGTGTACTGATCCCATTTCACTGTGACCTTTACCTATAGCTGTGCCTTGAAAACCTGCATTAATTTCAATTTGATCTGAACCATTCAGTCCCAGTTCATGATGACCTTAATTCCCATGTACCTTCACTGGGTCCTATCTTTGTAATGGTTGCTGTTAATACCTGGTGAAAGCAACAGGAGCAAAGATTGGAAATCTACCTGCCCCTGGTTTACCATTCTGCAAGTTGGGATGCTCAAGATGAGTCCCTACTTCCTTTCCATCATGGTATCTTTCAGAGTGAGCTGTAAATCTATTATCCAGATGGATTAGTTATCATTGTGTCTGATTGCAAGATTAAAGTATGACTAAGGAGGTAGAAAATGGCAGGGGGTGTAAAGTCCACAACATGAAGAGAAAATGCATTCCTTATTATTAGACTATTACCCACCACAGGCTGTTCACTGCCAAATGGCTCGGTCAAATGCTCATTCCTTGACTCCCTTTTTTCTCTGGACAGGTGAAAATTGAACTTGGATACAGAAAAGGAACAGAGCAGCCAAGGAATTAGCGCATGGAAGATAAAAATATCTTTCTTGACAGAGTACAAGTGAAGAAATTTTTGGATGGTTTGATGTGAAGGAAGATATGAATATTAATATTCTTCCAGGCCATGACAAGTATTATGAAGAATGTTTGTCTAAGTCCTAATAAGCATTCATGGATATGGGGCTCCTTAAGAGAGATTACTTTCCTAGGTTGCTCAAAAACTAGCTCCCTGGACAGCAAAATGAAAAATGAGTGTTAATATCAGCTTACAAAGACAGAACATACACACACACAAAAACTCAATTACTTAGTCACCCACAGTGTTCTTCTTATGTCTGCTCATCTGCCTCTATAAATGTTGAAGCAAAAATATATGTATTTTCAGCTTATGAATATATTATTTACATTTATTGGTAACCTACAAATTATGCTTAGATGAATGAAAAAGACCTTCCATTCTTTCAGGGTGGCTTCCCTAAAATTTGGGATACAAGACCATGGACAATCCCTTGATGTTCTGAGGGGAATACAAAAGGTATCAGGATATACTTCAAAATAGCTACTTATAGTGGCAAGGTAGGTGTTTGCTGGACCAAATATCTTCTGGTGTCTGTCATGGGCTAATAACTCCTCCGTCTGCATCAGGATAGTGAGGAACAGCATAAGCCCTGACACTTGCAAAAGAATTTAATTTGTGTGTTTATTGAACATGTTCTGTTTTCAAAAAGTTTCATTAATTTCTCTGGCAATACCCAAGACACTGGTGTGAATAGTTTCTGAGAACTCAGAGGTTTCTTGCTGCTATCCTGACCGTTTCCTCTGTGTGATTTGATCTTACCATTCCATTTCAGGTGAATTAGAAAACTAATAAATGACAACCAGTAGTTGAGCATTCAGTGCTTCTACTTATGTTAAAGAGTTGCCTCCCTGAGCAAGACAGGGTTGCACTGTTAACATCATGCAGAAATTTGAAGTCCAGTGTTGTACAATTATATAGTTTGGCCTGTTCATGGCATGAAAAGGTGTTTTTCAGGCTGCTTAGCAAAGACCACATTATTGACTTTGTCAAGAAGAAAACTGGATCTACTGGACCAAGTTCTCCTTGCTGTCATCACCTACCTACGAGAAAAGTTGTATTTTTCTGGCCTTTTTTGAGCCTTCTCAGCTTCAAGAATAAGGTCTGACACTGACTAAAAGACATCAACCTCTTTGAGCAAAAGGCAGCTTGAGGCTTGTTGGGCAAGCTCCGCAGCTCTGTCCCTGAGTGCTGTCACTAGCGATGCTGGGCAAAGCCTGAGGGAAGCACCAGGGACTGCTGCTAAATTGTTTAAGCAAGAAACACTAATGTCCAGTTAGAAGCAGTGGTGAGATACAGAACTGGGGGCAACTCAGGAGCAAGAGGCAGGTGCCCCACTGTGGGTACCTCTTTCAAGGGGCTGCCCAGGTGCATGCTTGCACTCATTTTCCCAGGTGCATTCATTTGCTGCCATGCAAATGAAGGACAATTACTATTAAACAACTATTCAGGACAGTACTGCTGTAACAAAAATTTCTTCTTTTCTTCTCTACTCTCATTATATTTACTTTCATGTGCTAAGAACTAAATTTCTAGCCTTTGATGTTTATCTTTAATGAGAGAAAACATTGCCTAGCTGAGTAACAGCTGAACACTTTGAGGGTCATTCACTGTGTACCATTCTGTAATAGAAAAAGAAATAGGGAACAAAACCTCTCAGTTATCAGGAAGACTGTGGCAAGGAGTAAATAAATGCCAAGCATAAGTATTTGCCTGTAAGTTAATAAAAAGGTAGTAACAAAGGTAGGCTACTCAAAGCACCTCTCATGAATGGCAGATGCTGTGTGTGATCAAGACCTGGGGCTGGTGTGTGCTGTGGAATGACGGATGGTTATCTCATTTAAGCTGCAGTGAATAAAGCTCTGAGAAGGGCTGCCAGGCTTGCTTCTACATCTGTGTTTTCTACAGCCAGATGAAAGTCATTTTCTGAGAGCTGGCAGTTGCTAACAGGGTGTGCACCGATGGGCTCTGTCCAGAGGTGAAGGTCTTTTCCACAGGGGCTGAATGCATTTTTGGCAGCTTATGTTGCTCCAAAAAAAATCAATGGATTTTTGTAACTGTTTGTTATCTAAAGGCTGTGTTATGCTGTGCAGTGGTCTTCAGAGCAAGGTGGATTAGAAGTAGATTAGAGTTGCAGTAAATATGGCTTTGCATCAAGCTCTTGCTGTTTGAACTTTCTGCAGGCCTCCTTATCACTGAGCCTCTCCCAGCCAGGAATCTGAGGAAAAGGAGTGTTTGTAGTTGAGGACCATATTTTGGTTATGATTTTTTTCTTGTTGGTTTTTTTTTTGTTGTTGGGGGTTTTAGTGTGTGTGGGGCTTGCTTTTTTTTTTTGTTTGTTTTGCTTGTTTTTACCGATTTATTTTTAAATTCTGAGTACTTGTATTGCAATACGAAGCAGTGTTGATAAATCTGACCCCAAATGATTTCCTGGTATGCTGACATAGTGAGGGCAGACAGTGAGGTAGCCCATACCTTAAGGAAGCTTGCAATACAAGCAAATAAATAAAAAGAAATGGAAGGGCATAATGAGTCATGCAGAGATTACATTATTTTCTTCTGGCTTTGCAGCAGAAGGGAAAGAAGAACTCTGATTTCTCCTGTTGGCATGCCAATATTCTGTCCATGAGTCCACATAAAAAGTAAATGATGCTTACGTTCTCTTTTCACACAATTATATGCTGGTTACTGCCAGCTCACAATTTTATTAGGCTATCCATATGTTCTCCTGTTTTTTAAAATCTTAGTCCCTGGATATGTATAATTGCATGAGAACCTCTCTTAGGATTTATTTTGTTCATTCTTGTTTTTACTTTTAAGTCCATCTAGACCTTAAGGTGGAAAGCTTAAATGTGCTTTGTGAATACAAATTGCTCGAAAACCAGAAGGCAAATAAAGGAATTAGAAGGGGTTGTTGCTTTGCTTTGTTTCTTAGAGACATTGGAGTAGTTAGGCCAACATTCTGAATTTTTTAAGACTGATTCAACAGTTTTTTGAATCCTTTGGCTTTTCTCTACCCTGGTTCTGAGAAGCCTCTGTAAGAGGAGTCCCACAAACCCACAGAAACGGGCCTGTAATGTTTTCTCTCTGATTTGATTTTGCTGTATTTCATAGGAATCCTCATTCCCACCTGGGGAGAGTGAAGAACAGTTTGGAAGCTGGAAATGAGCATTTCTCAGGCATCTAATGTTAGAGGCTTAGAAATGCTTCCTTTCTGTCTTGAAAAGACATGACAACAACAGAAATGAGAAAGGAAGAGAGATTTAGGAAACAAACAATGAAAGAGTGGTTGTAATAGATTCTGAATACCACTATGCTGCTCCTTGGCTGCTGTCCTCTAATTATTAAAACATACTGTTGGCTAATACGTGTGTTTTATTCCCAGGGGGCTTGCACAGAATTATTCACATTTATGCATTTCATGTCTTGTAAGCCTAGGTATGAAATACAAAGGCAGACACCTGATTGCCCTGAGCAGCCTAATGTCAGTAAAGTGAACTCTCCAATTCAAACCAACAGGTAGCAGTAGTTTCTGTAAAAGGGATTTTGTTTTGGAAGTAACATTATTCAGGTTAGATGTTTGAAACTATTGATGGTGTTGTGCTCAGCACTCTTTCTTGTGAACAGGTATAGTTGTGTGGCAGTTCTAATAACCTACGACACCAGTGTTAGCACAGGCAAATAGGGGAATATTAGTCCCTGACTTTGAGGAAGGCACAAGACAGTTCTAACTATGGATAAACTGATGGCCTCAAATGGATCTGAATACCTGCCTACCTTCCACCACTTACACTGAAGTTATGGATTCAGTTAAAAGTCCAGCTTCTGGAACCATTCTGGCTGTGAACTTCACAATCATTAGGTATGAAATACATTATTTTCCACAGTGGCTGGCCTTGATCCACCCTTCCTTGCTGTCTTGATATGCCTTGAGGGACTCACCTAACAACTCTTTGTTCAGATTTTTCAAAAAAATTAAACTATAAACCTCACTTGATTCCCTGTGGATATTCATCCCCACAAAAAACTTGAAACACGAGGCTTTTACCTTAAGGCCACAGTTAAGACTTCAATTAACAAGTACTTGAGACACACTAGACCAGAGCTATATTTGTTATTTGGAGCAAGGCAAGGTATCTCCCATGTGTCCCCATGGCTGAAGTGATCCAGGTTTGTGGAAGTTGCTTTGCATTTCTCCAACAGTGCAAGACAGGCAGTCCTTCCTGTTGCAGGCAAGCAGAGTGCTCCTTTGTCTCCTTGCAGAGTAACTTATCCTGGCTCCAAATCTGTCCCCAGTGGTTCTTGGCTGCCTGCCTGGACCCCTGGGCAGGTGCTGCTGGTGCACCTTGCTGGCTGCAGCACGTGTTCCTGGGGAAATGCCAAGGAACTGCTCCTTCTATCTCACTGCCTTATAGAATAATTTAGGTTGGAAAAGACCCTTGAGAGCCAACCAATGCCAATTCCATCACTAAGCCATGTCTCTAAGTTCCACGTCTACATGTTTTTTTAAATATCTCCAGGGGTGGTGATGCATCTCACTTCTCCCTCTGCAAGCTGAGGGCTGCCTTTACTGGCCTGCTCAAATAGTGAGAGTTTGAGACCATCACAGCAAGTGAAAGAATTTGTATGTTTTAGGGCCCAGTATCAAGAAGGGGTAGAAGAAAATATATTAGATGTGACACCTGATGCTATGGTAATGCATTTGCAGAGTTAGGGACTGGAAGGCAGCAAAAAGAAGTCAAATCAAACTTCACTTAGGGTTGATCAAGGGACATGATACAGGCATAAGGAGTTGAGTGTGGTACTGGCCAGGTGTTTCCTGGGCTCCTGGGTGGGCATGAGCAGTGCAGGGTGCCAGTCTCATGCTGGGGGTAGCTCTGGGACCCCAGGGAGATGCTGGTGATATACCCTTCAGAAGCCTTTGCTCCAAGTCTGCTCACTTCCAGGGTAGGGATATGCCCAAGACAATCACGCTATCTTATACACCTTCCATGAGATTTTATGGAAAAAGGCTATCCATTGATTTAAGCTTAACCAGACTTCGCTGTATGGAGAGCTGGGTGCCATTTCCTGCTGGATGATTTGTCCTCCGACAGCTACAGGAGAGGCTAATGAAAAATGAGAAGAATGTGCTGGCCATCTTAGCAGCCGTATTTCACAGTGTGGTTTTGAAACCGTTTGTTTTCTTAACTTCCCGAGGTCAATGGTTACGGGAGATGGATGTCACCACATGTGCTCATTTGGAAAAATAGCGATGGTCAGGCTTTAGGTTAGTGAGCAGCAGTATGGGAAGGCAAAGAAATTAAAAGAAAACAAAACAAACCCTAAAAAAAAGTAACTTGTTTGGGATATAGCCAGTTCTGGATGTTGATCAGGCAAATTCCACAGGCCTTTCAGTTAATTTATAATTTGTTCTAGATCTGAATAAAAAATACGTAAATATCCAGAGTTAATCTAGGCTTATAAAATTAACATTAAGGCTTTCTTGATTTCAAGTAGGACTACGGATGGACTCCCATCTCCTCCAGCAGCCTTTTGATCTCCTCTTAGCATGAAAACTTAGTTATTTGTCAGGTGCTGGAAATGCATTCATTTAGGATACCAGTTGAATACTTGAAGTTATGAATTATTAAGGCAAGTAGTCACTACTATTGTTTATGAAAATCTAATTGCTTGGAAGTTTTAAATAAAAGTCATTTTGAATTTGTGAGACAAATTTGAGCAGTGCAAGCGCAATAGTAATGGTTTTAGTACTTACATAAAAGCCTCACTGCCAGCTCCATACTATTTCCCAAATAAGGATATGCATCCTCATATTATAAAAACAAGGAAGGCTGATGTCATTTATTGGTGCTTAAGGGTAGGGCTAAAGACCCTGAGCCAGCTGTTAATGGGGCCAAGAGGGAGTGTGGGTCTCTGTCCTCTGCAGTCAGTGCCAAGCCCAGGCAGCAGTGGGGTGCCTGTGGCTGGCTCAAGCCCCTGGGGCTCTCCAAGTTTAAATCCCAACATGGCCTTAGCTTGTGGCTGCTGGATGGAAGTGCCACCCAGCTGGACCTACTCCCTCCCTGTGGTGCAAGAGCCAGTCAGGCTGGGACGGTCCATGCTGAGCTGGCAGCAGCAGTGTCTCTATTTGAATCAGTTGTTAACTATGGGATTTGTCACCCAGTGTCCACTGGCTCTTCTGGAAGTGATGCTGGCTGGCTGGCTGACATAGGGAGCTGGGAATATTCTGATTCTGGCAATAGTAAAGGGTAAGGCAATGCTCTCTCCGCTATTTCAGCTTCCTGGCTGACATAGGGAGCTGGGAATATTCTGATTCTGGCAATAGTAAAGGGTAAGGCAATGCTCTCTCCGCTATTTCAGCTTCCTGGCTGCATCATGTAGCGCATTTGGTGATACTCAGTGCTGGCTAGTGATGAAAAAGAAATTAATTGGAAGGAAAGGGTATGACAAAAACGAATGGTATGGTATAACAGAAACTGGTTACAACACGAGACGCCAGTGAGGAACAGTTATGCTTAAAAATGCTGAACAGATGGCATAGGACAATGCAAAGATTGTTTAACATTACCCTGAGGTATAGTGAAATATTGTCAGGTGTGGGAATGGAGTGAGATTTTCCAAAGAGGTCTTCTGGGACTGCTCACACGCCCCAGCGTGCTGGCAAGCGTTGGGAGACAAATTGAAACTAATAGCTGAGCAGGTGAGACCAGCAGGATCTGCACTCTTGTTGTTAAAACGAGTCTTTAATAACACAGGGTGGGACAGTGCTGTATACTTGATAGCTATTTTTGTTACCATTACAACTAATTTGTTTTATGTAGACATTGGAAAAGATAAATTACTAGTAGCATAGGTGATTAATATGTTAGGCAGAAACACTGCAGCTCTTCTTTCAGATACCAGTGTCCATATGTAGGAAAATTTACAAGGAGCTGTGGGCTCTGGCAGCTACTTTAGAGTGCCAGAAATGAAGGCACTTGCTAGATTTAAACCAAACTTTAACATAATACATTTTAATCAAGCAGTATACTAATATTTAAAAAAAAAAATGTAACTGTTATGACTGGTTAGTTGCACAAGCATTTAAAATGAGCAATTACATTGGATTTTTTAAATGTTGATTCCTATAGCACACTAAAATAATTAAGAAAAAGTACTACTTCTTTCTTGACTCTGTCTGAAAATATGAGACAAAAGTTGTCAAACACTTGCATGTGGCTTCTGTGGAATCAGCCCCAAGAGCCCCAGTCACAAGAAAAATGGTTTAATTTTTTGAGAATTATATTGGCTTGGGATGTGATGATGCTGGAGAACTGCTTTCTGTTTTATTCATAAAAAGAAAATTTTTTGGAGGTCATATGTCAAACTTGAGTTTTTTCCGGTTTTCTACAAAACCAGCAGGTGGTACTTGCAAGAAAACTTTATTCTTCTAATTTGCAAAATTTTCCAAGAAAAAAATATATGAGAGAGCTGCAGTTGGTTCCAGTGTGAAACTTGGCAAGAAAAATTTTTGCCTGCAAAAATCAGGGCTTACTTATTACATTTGGCACTTATTCTTTTTCATTATGCAATAAGGACATGAAACATCTACTGGATGGTCTCTAGAGATGGACAAAGTTCTCCCTGAATTCTTTCTTATAAGAAGTGTATACACATAATATTTTTAAAGGTTTCCATGAAATAAAAAAGTGAAAGCTGGAAATGTTGTGAGATTGTTGGGGAGTTTTTGTCATGCCCAAACAAAAGTCCAAATAAATAATTTTTTGACAAAATCCCAGAAAAGTCAAAGACTATAGTTTACTTTTTTAATCTCTGCTGAAAGATTTTGGGAGCTGTTTTCTCTCTGTTAGTCAACTCTCCTAACTTTTTCCTCTCTCCTTGAAGCATCTTTTTTCTTTTTTCAGGACTGCTTCATCAGCTTTAGTGATTGTTTACAAATATGAAAATTCTCAGTGGGAATCTACAATTTCTAGGAGTTCCTGCCTGTATTGTGTTTTGAAAGTCCAGGTTTATAAACATAGGCACTTTGTTCATTGAGAGTTTGAATCTGCAGTTTTGGACCTTTCCCTGTGAATGTCAGATATTAAGATACCAGGACTAAGCCCAGTTGCTGTTGGCCTGGAATTCCTTGGGGTTTTGGTCCCCAAAAAGAAGATACTTTGGTGGTGGACTCCGGTGAAAGGCCATTCCCTGAAGGTGGATTTCATGCCCACATTGGGCTGGCAGGAGATGACACAGGGCTCCATAATCCTGGTATGGGCCTTCTGGGAACCTTTTGGCTTTCAGATGCTGTCTGGAGCTTGAGGACACCCCTCTATTCCAGCCTCCAGTAAGCACATGCCATTAAATACTTCTTCCTGCAATTCCCAAGGAGAACTGTAGGGTAAAAAGTATAAAGCCAAGCAGGCTTTGTATAAAGCCTGCTTGGCTTTATAGCAAAAAAACTATAAACTGGGTTGCCCAGGGAAGCTGTGGATGCCCCAACCCTGGAAGTGTTCAAGGCCAGGTTGGCCCAGCTATGCCAGCACCAGGACTGATACCTGAGAGACAGATGAGGAAGTCACTTGGGTGTACTTTGCATTTTCTTTTGCCTTTGTCAGGCTTCTGACTGCTTTTTGAGTGGGGAAAAACCACTGGCATAACATCCTTTTTTTTGGAGGGTAAAATAGTTGGTGAAGTGGGTGATGAAAATAAACAGCCAAATGACACCCAAATGAAACACAAACATCTAGGCATAGCTTCATCACGAAGAGTTTAAGAAAAAAATCACAGGAAGCAAAAGAATATTTTTTTTTAAATACAAACAACAATAAAGTAAAGAAAGTGCAGTGCATCCAGTTGAGAAGATCTTGCCACTAAAGTTTCATCTTTAGTGCTTTACTTCTCCATGACTGCAGGCAGTTACATGGTCTCCCTAAAACTAAATTAAGCTTTCAGACCCTATATCTGATTCCTCCCTGTCATACAACAGGAAATGTAAGTAGCATGGCTGATGTTAGCAGGGCTAAAATCCAAAACTGAAGAATAAATTCTTGTGATGCATTTTTGCATTTACTGAAAAGCACATCTGTCAATATTTTCAAAAATTAAATCACCAAATTAAGATAGCAATCATTTCTCATAAAATAAACTATGCTTTTTGTCCCAGACAATACATATATGGGAATTAATCTCAACCAGGCAAAGCCTTATTTAAATGATTAAGTTTTAGATATGGCAAGTCACCACACTGGAGTCTATGCAATAAAGCTAAACACATGCATTGTCTCTGCAGAGCTGGAGCCTTAAAGCTGAAAAGGTATAAAAGAACTACTTGGCTGGAAACCATCAAATTTGTAACCTTTCACTCTTTTACTATGTACAAAATAAAAATACCTTGTATTATCAACAACTTAATTTATGGTGAATTTAAATGCAGTTTCCAGAAAACAGGTCCTATTAGGATCTAATTAGAAGACACTGACACTTTTTCCAGCATGTGTTACTCAGTTCCTCATGAGGTTTGTGGGAGTTAAGGATAGGGACCATAGTTTATCATGAGCAGGAGTCAACCTTGTACCAAACTGTAAAAACTGCCCCCCTGGCATTTTGGCCTCAGGTCCTTGTAAATGCTCATTTCAGCATAATATTTCTACTTAAAACATTTGGCATAGATAGATGTAAAAGTAAAAAAACTTATTTTTCGTTCAAAAATTCTCCCATCCCACTTCCAGAAGTGGTTTGGATGTAGCTGGTGCCTGTGAGGCATCAGGGAGCACTGGCAGTGGAGGAGGGGTGTGAAGGTCGGTGTGGCCGTGAAACCCCAGCTGGTCTGATGGGTCCAAGGCTGACAGTGAGCAAGGATCTGCTTTGTAATCCAACTTTGAAACTCTTGTGTGGCCTCTCTAACATGCAATATTAGGATCTAGACGTGGTGTTTCAAGGCCTTCTACTTTTCCCTGGTTTTCACTCACATGCTAAAAATAGCTGGCTTCCCAGAGTGATGGCTATGAAGGATGGTAAGAGACACTTGCTCTTTCCCCTCTCTCCCACTGACCTGTTTGAGTCAGGTTTCAAAGTCATGCTGATAAGGGTAATTTCAGCCCAACTTTAGGCTACGTACAGGGGAAACAAAAATAAGTGAAAGCCCTAATTTTTCTATTTGTGGATTTGCAGTGTGCTGCTTATTTTGGATCATCTCTGATGACAGCTTGGAGTTACTCTGTCATTATGTACCGTGCCGCAGTCATGATGACATCTTGTAGTGGAGTGCAAATAACATTTATTTTTCAGGCAAAATATAGACCTAGTGGCTTTTAAATGTTTATTTTTTGTGCTGTTTCTTTTTTTAAGGATTTTTTCTAGGTTGTATTGAACCTATGTCAGGAGTAATATTTTTCTGGTTTATACCATACTGGCAGGAGAGCAGCGAGGCTGCTGTGCCTCAGCCATGCTCAGAGTATGTCAGGGCTTTTTGTGAAGACTATTGCATCCCTCCCAGTCCTCACACTGGTGATGTCTGGGCTGGGGCTCTCAGGAGCCTTGGCTCTGACTACTTCTACACTGGTGAAAGTAAGCCATGGTCTGATCCCCCAGCAGGGCTGCCATGTGGGATACTCACTGCCCCATGATAAGCACTGAAGCACAAAAGGGGATTTTTGGGAGGGATGTGTACTTGTACTGAACATGTGCCACTGATTATCTTAAGTCAGAAGGTGTGTTTTCTTGTTTGGGCTGAGCTTGGGCTCTGCTTTGAACAGTATAGTTTGAAAAACTCAGAAATGACAGAGGTATCAAATAATCATACCAATATTATTCCAGTATCTATTTTATTCATGCATAAGAATGCATGAATATATGTTTTATATATATATCTGTTTGAACAGGTTATATAGAATTGATTTGGACCATATTCTGAATTGGTGCAATATTGGTCTTGTTTCAATGAAAGTTAAGCAATATATATGAAGAATCTGGCTTTTTCAGATTCCAAATACCAAAATGTATGCTCGGTTTCACACATTCACCAGACTTCTGCTACATGAAATAAAGTACATAAAGCATCATACCTTCATTCAAATCAAAAGCTTATTTTACTTAGTTGAGAGTGTTCCTTTGTGGAGCTTTCCTATTTTTCATAAAAGATGATGTTCTGTTATAAATGCAACAGTTTCAAAAACAAAGGTGGAAACTAAAAGGAAAAAAAAAAAGGAGAAGGAAACCAGAGTAAGAATAAAACAACATATTCCTCAAAAATAAAACCAGGGTGATAATCTTATGTAGGCTGAGCAGGTTTTGGACCAATATGTGTGTGTGTGTATATGCACACTAATAAAGCATGCAGGCAACTAGATGTTAGTCCAAAACATACACAGTGTCTGCCAGAAAGGAATTTTATTCACATGTGAATTTGTGAACTCTCATCCAATTAGACAGTTCTAGACAGTTCTATGTATAATTTTTATAAATACATAGATAGTTTACTGTGGGTAATGAAGAGTGTAGGAAAAATTTACCTGTATCATCTGTGCATTTAGTCTGATTCAGTGATAAAGATTTTCACATGGTCAAATATGGAAAATGGTTGGAAAATGTAAAATAAATCTAATAGTAGACGGTTGTGAAGAGACCCTGGGATGTGATTCTCTTCCTACAGTGCTTTAGTGCTATACTAATAAACACAAGTTTGTTTCCTGAAAAGCTGCAGCATAGACTGCCTTGTGCTTGTACAAGCAAAAACAAGTCTTCTTCCCAGCCTTTTCCATGTTTACAGTTGAATTCTTCTAAGAATAAGATGTGTACATGAGAAAAGAGAGAAAGTGTTTAACAGGGAGGAGGGAGAGCTTGTGACAAAGGAGCACTATCAGCCTGAGGACAGGCACTGCAGCTTTTGAGTACATGCATGTAAGAGAGTGGAACAGAGAGCTGAATGCATTTTCTTTCATTGGGAATCACACAGCGTTGCCAGTAATCCTTCCCATCATTTATAGCTGTGCTTCCCTTGACTCTAGACTTTCCCTGTGATCAGGACAGGCAGAAAACATGAAATCAGTTAATTAGTCTTTCAGCTGGAAGCATTTTAATCTGCTGATAACAATCAGTAATTGGGTGAAGCAGCTGTAATGCTTAATGATTTTTTGTGAGAAGGGGGTATATAATTAAGTCTCAGTTGTTCTTGCTGTTTTTTCTTTAAACTGGTAAAATATTATTCAGGGAACTCAATCAATGTGTTACACATCTTTCAAGGATCTTGATGCTCTTTGTAAACTGCTTCCCTTACAATGACAAATTGCTGATCTGTCACTCCAGTTAGTTGGCCCTACACTCTTACACAGTGTGGACAGACAAGGCATGTAATTTCATTCCTGCTTGCTTTGCACACTTTTCTTTGGCCTGCTGGCAAAAGCCCTCTGGTGCCAGGTCTCACATTCCAGCTGTTGTGCATTTATCTTACTAGCGGACAAATACTTTATCATCTTGTAACATTTTTTTTTGAATGGGGCTTCAGGGCAGACAATATTTGTGGGAAAATCTGCAGAGTCTGGCTGTGCCTTCTGACACAGGATGAAGTGGTTTGCCTCCCTGCCATTTAGAAAGGTCACAGACAGACACATTGGGCTAAAGAGCACCCGGTCCCTTTGCAGAGCCCGGTTGCTGCGTGTCCCTGTTAGACAAAGCAGCAGTGTGTGCTCTGTGCTGGGGATGCTCCTCACCTGTCAGTGCTGCTCTCTTTGCAATGGGAAGCTGCTCACAACCTCACCTTTCTCGCTGTAATTGTCTCCTGACAGCTACCTGCCTTTCCTCAGCCATGTCCTTCTTTTCCAGTGAAACCCAAAACCAGGTGAAACTTGCTCAGTGTCAGATTTCTCTTCCAAATTGAAATTCAAAGCTAAAAGAAGCCCTGGGTCTTCCAAGGTTCACCAGCCTCTTGTCAGCCTAAGACTTAGAGTAATACAATCTAAGCCAGTTTAGGGCAGTGGAAATAATGCATCTGAGACTTTTCTCATTGCTTTTGTCCAGAATTGTCTTTAAAAAAAAATTCCATTTACTTAGAATCTTTTTCCTTCCTATTTGCATGTCTGCTGTGCAATAGAATATATTGATTTTGTTATTACATCAAGGACTTGATGTAATTTTGTTATTATATCAAGGACTTACATCTCAGGCACAATAATTGTCTCAGGGCAAATGCCTATTTTTTTAAGAGTGACATAGTGTTGTAAGTTAAAATGTATGACAGAAAAGTACATAATCCAAAACTGTGTCCAAGACAAATCTCTCACTGAACAGAGTTTTATTTGGGTGAAAATAAACAGGCAAGTCCAATTAGGAACAAAGTCTGTACACAGGGATTATTTTTGGTTATTTTAAAAAAGAATTCTCTTTTTTCAAGAGGAAGAAGGAATACCGACAGCAGTTTACTTTGGATAATTCTGCTAAGCAGCTGGACTTTGAGGAGATTATGTAAGATGAACTAATTGCCAAACTTCTGATTCTCGTTTCTTGCTATCCATAATTTAATTCTATATCAAAGTTTCTGGCTTTCACCCATAAATCCTCATGATTTGTACTTTGTGTAGGGCCAGGGATGGTGAGTAAACAGTAACTATGGTAATCCTGAAATTCTTCTGTTCCTATGCCAGCCATGCAACCCATCAACGTCCTAGGTGCATATTAGAGGTGCCTTAAGGCTATTCTAACTTATGCCTGCTCAACTCCCCACAGGAATATCCACACAGCTGGGAGGAACAAAATTGTCATTGCTGCACAGATTTTATTTATTGTTTCAGGCTAGTATTTATGCCAGCTATATTTCACATTTATTTTGACATCAAAGGTTTCTAAAAGTGGTTATGTCATAAAGAACTCAGACAGTTTAAAACATGGGAGCTACAAAACTTGTCAGAGCCGAGTATATTGCAGATTCTATACTTAAGAGTCCAATTTTATACTTAGGCTGCATTAAATATAGCAATGGGAAAAGTGGGGAAAGCATCCATGTGATAAGGCACCAGCTGTGAACAGTTTGGTGGTCTACAAAAATGCTCCTACTGTTGCAACTGCTGGAGGAGTGCCCTGGGGGTGGGAGGGGTGAGGGGAAGTCATGGTAAGAAATCAGAACAAAAATGCAAATAGAGGCAAGTTTATCACTGACTGAGATTGTGACCTTTCTCCAGTCTATCAAAATGACCATCCTACACTGTTCTGGTGAGATCTACTCTGAAAGTTGAACATTGATTAGCCCCAGAAGGTCTCTCCTGGTGACTGTAGTGGAAATATGACAGCAGAGTTAGGCTACTGTATCAAATCTGAGGAAAGTTCTTGTTAGGAGAAAAGAACTCTGTTCTTGTTTCCCATTGCTATTCTTAGAGGAACTAATGTTTCAATCACAGCTGGGGCTTGACTTCTTTCTTTGCTTGACCCTTGGGAGGTCACAGATAGGTCCTGAGGCAATGTGTTGCCATCCATGGGGCAATTTATCCTAAAAAGCCTCCCCTTCTGCCAAGTAAAAGCCCATATTTGAGTTGGTGGCCTTATACTCTCACCTCTCCCATCTCCACCTCTTCTCTGAAACCATGAAATACCAGTCTGTGATGTCCTTGAGCACTGAGGACACAAATCCCAAGATCTCTTTTCTGTAACTGGGTGTAGCAGGAATCTCAGCATGGGTACATGACAGCTTAAAGGACTAATAATTAGGATATCCTATGCAGATATACAGGGATGTGAGATACGATTTTCACCATCCCAAAGAAATTCCATAATCAGCAAATATTCCTGTCCACTCCTCATCCTGCCTCTCCTACAAACATTGGGTTATTAGAATTTGAAAGTCTGTTTCAAGGAACACTTCTGAGAAATCAAAAAGAGATTCTGTGAGTCTTGTCTATGGCTTGGGTATTTTTTCCCTTAGCTTGATTTGAAATCACTCATTCTGCATGAAAAAAAAATAATTTGGGAAAACTAACAGCAAAGGACAGGGTAGCAAACTTCCCCTTTTATAAATCACATTCATTGCTCTTTTTATTTTCTACTGATTTTGTATTATTAACTATGAATTGTTTGCCATTAATTATTAACTGTATCATTAAAAGGCTGAACTAGGACTATGGAAGGAGTCCTTGCATTGGATACTGGAGCACACCTCCACCTCTTTGATAGATCAGGTATTTTGCCTCTGAATTTCATTGCAAGCTGCATCAGAGCCACCAGCACCTTTGTCTGACTGCAGCAGCCTTGTCCCATCTCCCGTGTCAGTCAGTGAGAAAACCTTTGTAAGGCATCAGGTTCAGAAGAAGAGCAGTGCAGCTGCTGACTTACCCAGGGGGAAACCCCTTACTCTCACGTCCAGGAAAGAGGTTCTTTCTGGCATTCTCAAACTGATGTGCATTCAGACTCACAGGGTCTGCAGTAAGCAGCTGTGTCGTGCCCATTTGTACTGGTAAATAGGAATTCATCTAAGCAATGAGAGTAGGTAATAAATATGATTTTGAAACAACAATCTCCTTGAATTCAAACTATTTCGTTATCAACAGGCTGGTTAATTGGTTTACAAACTATCTAAAGGACTCCCTCTCACATTTTGACCCAAATATGTCAGTAAAGTGTCCTCGCTTTTCCTTTATTCACGTGGTGAATTTGCTTTTCATGCACCTCCTATTACCATTGCATTTCACTGACAAGCAGAAGCAAAGCTTTTCTCTTTTGGAGAATTATTGAATTACATTTATTTTCTCATGCTTTTTACTTGTCTCTCTGGAAAAGATCTCAGGTTCACAGGCTTAATGCCTGAGTGATCCACAGGGCCCCATTTCCTGCACGTTTCAGTGCTCCAGGTAACAAAAGTCATCTCTCTCTGGTCTCTGAAGTGGAAAAGCTAACTGTTCCCTTCAGAATGAAAGGGGACTTTTGTTCCTACTTTATTACTTATGACTAACGATGTTATGAAGGGTTTGCTGTACCTCTGTACCTCTGTTCTTGCTGATGCTGCTGCTGGGGTGTCTCACAGAGTGCATCCATGGGCTCTTTCCTGCACTCCCAGTAAATGTGCTCTTCCTGGCATCTCGTTGGACTGCATGGCACATGCCATGTTTCAGGCAAAACCCTCACCTCTTTGGTGAGAGTGTGTTCCTTGGTACTCCAGATGACTCTTCCCTGCTCGGGTAGGATGACCCCCACAACCTCAAGGGTGGGTCTTGGAAAGCAAAAGGTGCAGCTATGGTCTCTGCATCTGCCTAGGGCAAGAGTTATTGTCAAGTCACCAGTGTCTGGAATTGCTTGTTATTGATTCCTGTAAATTGTCTTGTTTGTCTGAGAGCTGCCCAGATGAGCAGCAGACGCTTGAGAACTCTAAATATGAGTCAGCCACAGAGTTCAGAGATTAATCTGTCCCTTTGGGGTGCTGAGCAGCCAGCAATCCAAACAGCTTGTTTTAAGAGGCTTAACAATGCAGAACAGCTGATTTCAGATTCATCCATTGAAAACATACATTCATGTTGCTGGATGTTGGAATAATGCTAAATCACTTTAATCTAAACCACATTTGAATACAACTCCCACAGTTTAAAGGGCACTGAATTAATCTTGGAGTAACAGAGTTGCCTTGTAAAATGAATTTGTGTGATGTTATAAGAAACTCATAAGAAACTTGACTGTGAAGGGGGCAGCTCTTTGAACTTGTAAACCCTCACTGTTTAGAAATACATAACTGCTTGAACACAAGACTAAATGCAGCAGAATTCAAACAAACTATTCCTCTGCTTTCCCACATTTTAATGTGCTCATCAGTGAATATTTATGTACAAACCCTGTAGTAGAGCACAGTCGTCCTTTCTCAGCTGTCTCCAATTGGCAGATCGATGAAAAATTTGGTGCGCTCCCACTCAATTGAAAAAAGTAACTAACAGGCTGCTAGGTCGTTTTCTCTCAACATTAATCCATCATTATCACCTGAAGTGCAGTACTTTGAAGACTGAGGAAGGTCCATATTTCAATTTAAATAATGCCTAACAGGTATAAGCTTGACATTTGCAGTTCCCACTAAAGCTTAAAGAGCTGACAACATTTTATTTTGTTGAAAATATATCTTTTCCTCCTCAAGGATTTCTATAAAAAGACCTAGCCATAGGTAAAGGTATACCTTTATACTAACCAGAGACAAATCTAGTTGGTTATTCAGAAATGCCTTCATTTTGTAGAGATTTCAATTATCATTGTGTTAGAATTTTTTAGTTGTTGTTGTTAATTTATAGGATTTGGGTTTTTTGTTTGGGTTGTTTAATTGTTTTTGTTGGTTTTGTGTTTTGTGGTTTTTTTTGGCGGGGGGAGGTTTGGGTTATTTTTGGTTTGTTCTTTTTTTTTAGTGTAATGAAAATCTTCAAGACCTTGGAAAAGGAGAACACTGGTAGAGAAAATACCTGCTTTGTTCTCGAGAGAAATGCAAGAATCTGGTTTTGCAGCAGCCAGATGGGTTTCAGCCTGGATTTGTCACCTGGCAGAGGCAAAGGAAGGTGGTAGCATCTTTAGGGTAAAAGGGCAGAAATTATCTCTGTCGAAATCCCTTTGGAGTTATAACATTGGTTCTTCAAACTTGTGGAGTGAGTCCTGCTCTGTGTGGACATCAGGACTATCACAAACAAAGGGATTGGGATGTTGCTGGTGCTCTATACCCAGCAGGAGTTTGGAGAGGGATCCCACTGTACCAGGATACACTCAGCCCTTCCTTGCCTCTCCCCCAAGGAACACGTATGCACAAATGCCTGCCAGGCGTAACACAGTTGCCAAAGGTTGAGAATGTCAGGCTCAGTCAGGTCTCAAGAACCTGCAGATGTTTCAAATCAAAATGTTACCTTAATAAGAATAATTAGGTGTTTGAGAGAATATTTTGGTCTGTGCCTTTTGAATGGGAAAAACTATCTTTTCTCCAGCCTAGGCATCCTGTTCATCTGAGCCCTTCAGCTCAAACTTCTTCCCATAAGTTATCTGGAGAAGAAAGCTGGTGGTTTTTCTCTGCAGCCATGATGGGTAGAATTTACTACCTTAAAAATGTCCAGCTGCAGAGTAAGGTGCTCCGAACCTTATGTTTGGACAAATGTTGAGCAGCCTGTTTCCAGTGCTGCTAGGCTGGGCTGCAGACACTGCCCATGGGATTTACTCCCCAGTGCCAGGCAGCAGGTGCAGAGCCACCCTTGGCAGGAGGAAATGTGGGGAAATGAAATCCCAGACGCACTTCATTTCACCTTGGGCACGACAGAAGCATGTCTTGCAGCAGCCAGATGGATTCCAGTCACAATCTGCCATGTAGGGAACATGGTGCTCCTTTCAGAGGAAGGAAGGAGCTGCAGCTGTTAGAGACCTGCTGCCTAAAAGGTCATGGGAGAGAGGGGAAAGCATTTCTACACAGCTTCCCACTCTTCCTGGGAGAGCCCTTGGAGTCCCAGCCACAACTTTTGCTGCATGTCATTCACTGTTCAGCTTTGAGGATTTTTTGCTCTTCACTCTACCATTCCTTAGAGAATCTGCCTCGTGCTGAGCAGTTTTGCATACTCAATTATTAACTATGCATTATTTTAAAAAAGTGCTTTGAAATAATTTCCTTTTATTTTTTTAGGGGAAAAAAGGGGCAAAAAAACTTCCCACCAATTACAGTTTCCTTCACTAACATATTTTGCATGAGGTTGTTGTTTTATGGGATATTACACAGCTCATTAACTTTTGGAATAATTGGTATCCAACGGTGTAATCAAATCACAGGCTATAAATAAAAGAAATTTTAAGGTACAAAATCTTCACTGAGCCTGTCTCCTAAAACATCCAATTTTTTGATGCATCTTGCCAGCTCTGCAAATCCTAATTTACCTGCTTTGGTCAAAGTGATTACCCATCAGAACAACCTGTTCCTATGGATAACAGAATATAAAAAGTTTTTAAACACAATGTGTTAATATCTTATGAACACACTGGATAAAAGATATTCTCAAATATAGACAACACTAGACAACAATAACATTTATAAATAAAAAGGCTGAAAGAAGACAGGCAATTGAGTTTGTACCTGTTTTTGAACCTGGAATTTTGTGCAGCTTTTTTAGAAGCTACTGTTGTATATTTTTCTGTCTTCCACAAGATGTAAAACATCACTAATCTGGTTCTGTTTTTTCTACTTGTCTAGATTTATACCGCATTCCTCAGTGTGGTAGCTTAACCTTACTATCTCAAAGCTTTATATCTATTCAGATATATCATCTTTAGGTGATAGGTGGCCTATAAAATAATATTCAGTAAGATGAATTTGTAGCTACATATATAATGATCTGATCCTAATGAGATACTAAGAATTTATCTCCACTGTCTCTTTTGGTGGTGCACATCCCCTAAAGAGCTGACAATAAGCACATCAGACCGTCTAAATATATTTATATGGAGAGAGACACAGAGAGACTTATATATATATATATATATATATATATATATATATATATACATGTTGAGAGACATGAATATGTACATGTTCAGATGTTGTCCTTTGAAGAAAAATGTTTCACGGGGGTTGTTGGGCTCTCAGAGGATGAGGGAGAGGGCCTAGTAAAATGGGCCAAGCCTAGGCTTGAAAACCAATATTTTATCCAGGAAAAACCCATGGATTTATCATATGTACACATATGTATAAATATATGCCTGTGTATCTTTATATATCAAAATATATCTTTATTTCCATGCACTGAAAGCAGGAGACACATCCAGGCAGGTAACATTGGCCAGACTTGTATTGATGCCCCAAGTGTCTGCCAAGAAAAGACCTGCTGAGACTCCAAGAGTGTAAGCCCTCTCTCTGCCTCCCTCAGCCTCCTTACCAGAAAGGACAGACTGCCTGGAGTGTCTCCTTGTGGTATTGGAGCTGAGACCTCCGAGGGAGTATCCATAGATAAATCATTTCTATTCTTCCCACATGTTTTAAAATCCACACTCCAAACCCATGTGCATTGTCCGCTGCTGTCCATCATTCACAACTGAGAGAAATGAAGGACTATGAATAATGATAATGTAAAAAGCAGCAGGCAAATGTAATCTGCAGCAATGCTGGGTGGGGAGCAACATTTCTGACTGGACTTGGCTTGTGTTTATGTGGGCTGCTATTAATAATAAACAAATCTCTACTCCTTTGCCATATGATAAGCATCATGTTCAGTATAGAGTTTCAAGATTTGGATCTGTCATTGAAACCTGCAAAACAATATGTGCATGACCAGACCTGAACTCCTTGGATTGTGAAAAATCCAACTGTTCTGGCAAAGTCCACTACAGAGCCAGGTGCTGCTGCTGTGAGAGCAGCTTTTTACAGGCACTCCAGGGGAAAAAGGTCACACTGGGCCAGGGTGGTTTTCAGTACTCAGCTTCCCTTTGGTAATATTGTTAGACATGGAGAATATTTAAACAGGGTTTATGGCAACTGGCAAATCAATTGCCTTGAAGTGATATGTATAACAAGGAAACTAAGGAAAGACTGAAAATATAATCCCTAATCTAAAGCATTTGACATGTTTTCTGGACAGTAGTTTGGTATTGCCCAGATGTATGCTCACAGAGCTGTCTGTGCAAATCAAAAACATCCATCATACTGAAATGAGCTTAATTATGAGAGTCTTGCTTTTCTAGTCAAGCTTTAATTTCAGTTATTCCTGATTTCGCATTCCTTAGCTTCTGCTTTTACACTACATTCTGCTGCACATCCATCACACCAAAGCTGTTGGAATGACAAACGCAAAAAACCACAAAGCTGACTCCAAAAGATGGAGGTGAAAATCCTCAAAACCCCTGCATTTCTAATGGATGCATTCCTTAATCGTTGCAATAATTTTAATTTTTAAATTTGTTGAAACAGAGAGTATCACTAGGGTGGTGCATGTGCTGCCAGATCCCAAGGACACCCAAGACCTACCAGTGCCCCAGCCTGCAGTAAGCTTGCACAGACTGCCCTTAGTGTCTCTGTTTAGTCATGCCAAAACACTGATCCTCCTGAGGTGAGCACTGGCATTCAGTAACCCATGTACAAACCCAGGAAGCCAGAGGCAAGATTATCTTTACCCACAGTAATTTTTTGTTTCTGGTAATTTTTTGCCCTGGGTGGGAGCCACACCTGTGCTGGGAAGAGGTTTGGGGTCAAACTCCTGTTCCTGCATCTTGGGGCTCTGCACCTCAGAGCCCTTGGGCTTTGTGGGAAGACATCTGTGTTAGCAAGTTTCACTACAGGTTGAAATAGTCCCCAAAGGCTACCCCTGGTGTAAAACTTGGAAATAGTGTCATGATGACTTTCTATAAAACATGAGGAGTAAAAGTAGAACATTCCAGGATGATTACTCAAAGATTTTCAGTTGCACAATTTAGCTTGATACAACTTATATTTATCTGTAGCCCTGCTTATCTGAGACACTTAAAATTACTTATTTCACCCACAGAAAATGTTTGATGCTGTTGCATATGGCTGAAATCTGTGTTCCAATAACAGAAAAGTTCCTTAATGGCACCATCATCCTTTAAACAAATTATAATTAGAACACCAGTAATCTCTTTTAAAATAGCTTTATCACTTCTGTATCCATTTACTTCAAATTCAAGATGCTGCTGAAAACACCCTTTGGAAATTCTGGGTTAAAAAAAACCCTTTGCACAAAGTGAAGAATAGGATAAAATCAGGTTTAAGCAACTCTGTCATGCCTGCAAGTAATTACTTGCAGTGCCAGTTTGGGGTGCTAGTGCCCAGGTTTCCAACCTGGCTAGCACTGGAGTGCTCATCCCTACAGAAGCTGCAGAGACTGGCTTATTGCCTGTGAGGGGGGACAACCTCAGCATAGTGGTGATGGTGGCCAGGGTGACCTGTAAAAAGAGAATAGTGAGATACCATCACTTCCTTGCTCCTCTCCCAAGTTTGGGAGGTCTTTGGCAAAGTCCTAATCAAATGCCATGTTAGTGTGAATTGTGCATGGAGAAAGTATATACTATGTATATACTTACATATATACACGTATATATATATACACACACAAGCCCCAGATAATATTATTTTTGGAAAATCATGCAGATGCTCAGATTCTCTTCAGAGTGATGTCCTTGATGATCTTTCTAAATTTTTTTGCAAGTATGATCTACTAGGAGCACACCTCTCCTGAGGTGAACCTCATCATCACTGTTGGCCAGAAGCTCACTATCTTTACTGCTGCAGAGGAAATAGGAAACAGCTGTAATTAACAGATATGAATTTATACACTCCCTCCTTGCAGAACCTTCAAGGAGCTGGGATTTACTACTGGTTATGGATAAGCGGTTATTCCCTGGTTAGTTGTTGCAAGATTTGAATTTAGTTTATTATTTCTAAGTCTTGTTTGGACAGTAATCATTCTGCCCATGATACCTGCAAAGACATTTTTTCCCCTTCCTGTTAGTATTCAAGTAAGTTTATTTTTAGAATACTTTTTTTTTTCATTTTGTGAAAATGTAAATGAAGTAGGATGGACATAGGTTTCTATTCCCAAAACCCACATAGAGCATTTATTTCACACATCACAGCAATTTGAGGCAAAATCTTGTTTTTGTAATGAAAATACAGTTATTACACCATGAAAGGTGGAATGTGCAGCTACCCTGATGGGCTTTAGGGTAAGTGGGTTTTTAATGTTCACTCTAATTAATTACCATGAATAGCTAAACAGAGCTCAAGGAAGCTTTAAAGTAGTTTGTTGTCATATTTGCTGTGAAACCTTCTAAATGAGAACCTGTGTCCTTCAGGACAGTGAGAGGAAGACATCAGCCTGCTTGCCACTCTGACACCTTATTTGTAACATAATTCTTTTAATTAATTTCTAATATTATTTTCTCCTTTTGTTAAGAGCTAGCCACTGTAACTTAATATGTATGGTTTTATTACTAGTGCTAAACTTCCCTTGCCCAATAAAAGCTGGACAGGTGGCTAGTCACCATTTTATGAGCAGTTAAACCATTTAGCACATAGCCACTAGTTTTGCATTAGCACCAACCCTGGGATTCATTACATGGTTCAGCAGTACAGAAACCTAATGCATTATGGCCCAGCAGGGTTCACCTCAGGCTCAGTTCTGCTTGATTTTTCACTCTTGGTATGGATGCAAAAAGTCAACCATCCTGCAAGAGACATGGTTGTAGTGGGCACCTTATCTTTGGACTGTCTGTACATTTGCAATGAATCCATTTGGTGAAAAGTGCTAAATGGCATCAAGCCAGAATCAAGTCACCTTCCACTCCATATAGGTGCAGATGCAGCCTGGGTGTCTGATGTGCTGGGATGTTGTTTCCCATTCTGGCCTAGTTTAGGGTAGGAGGTAAAAAAAAAACCATTCAAAAATATAAAATGGAAAAAAAAATCAAGACAAGAAAGTGTTGATGTTCTCTTAATCATTTGCTCCCTTCACACACAGGGATGAAGCTTCCAGCACTTACTGCTAACCTCCAAGATGGTGTTTGTCATGTAGATATGCAGCCATTAGAAATATGAGAACCATCTGGTTCCTTTCTCCTTGGAGAGCAAACAGCTATCTGCCAAGGTGGGCTGAAGTCAGATGGATAATTTCAAGATAAAAGGCTTGTTTTCTTCCTGTAGTTTCTCTCAGCCACACAAAATAACTGCATCTATTTATTTTTTTTCCCCTGCTGTTACTAAGTATGTCTATATGAGGGTCCCCCTTTCTGCTCTGTTTGCCCTTTTCACCCCCTCCCTTCTCTTTCACCATTTCCATTCAATTTTAGCTCAGTCCAATATTTCCCTCTGAGAAAAGCAACAAAATAGGCATGCAGCTGAATTTACTGTAAAGGTTAAACTTAATCTCTGAACCAAAATTTAATGAGTATTACATCCATTTCTGTAAGAATGGTTGGAGTTTTCAAAGAAAGCTGCCCCTCAGTGAAGTAAAAAAAAAAAACGGTGGGGCATAATTCTGGAATGGATGCTGCTTTCTGATAAACTTCTGCCCTGAAGAAAGAGGAGTTTTCTCAGAAACAAGACATCTTTTCAGGGCAGTGTTGCTCTTCAAGATGACTATATGCATACTCACATACACAAATGTGGTCCAACAAATAATTTTGTCTTAATTTTTTCCAAGGGGAAATTTTGAAACTTGCAGAATGTCCTTTGGGATTTTGGAGTTGACTCTGCTTCCTCTGAGGCTCCTTTGGTGCTGCTGTGTTCCTTCATCCCCTGGCAGCCCTGTTTTGGGAGAAGCTCAGCCACAGGCACAGGACTGTGGGACAGCAGCAATGTCCCCCTGGCAACCCTGTTTTCTGGAGCAACAAACAACACAATGCCAAACTTCCAAAAAAAAATCATTCTCTCAGGCAAGCAGAAAACAACAGCTTGCAAGTTAGAAATATATGTATTGACATTTGATTTCTTGCTGCTCAAACATACTTTGGGGTTTCATTTATCCTGAGCTCAACTGCTGGTTGTTTATACAGGCTACTGGCTGTTTACATTAGGTCAATACACAGGACAGGCTGTTTATACCGGACCAGCAACAAATTCCACAGCACAATCTGTGTCTAGCACTGCTGCTTTTTCTATGTGCAGAGCTGGAAAGAAAGAAAAAAAATTGGCTCTGGAAATCAACAGGCAACAAGCCCTCCTATGTGTGGAGTATCCCTTGACTCAGAAGTGACCAGCACCTTTACTATTTAGTGTTCTTTTCAAAAATATACAGTGCTGAGAATGGGATCAGCACAAGAAGAATGGCAAATGATGGAGAAGAGCCAAGAAGAAAGTGAACAGTCCCAGCTGATGTTTGTCTCCATCTACAGGGTCACAGAACACACATTTGTGAGCACTTGCTGCAGTTGCACACACAGGTTTGCAGTGTGCTTAGCTCACAGTGTAGCTGGTCCCAGCTCCATAAACTCAAAGCCTCCTATGTTTAACTGGAATGTTTTTCTTCTGAATGACTTCACGGGCTGCTCTGACAGAGAGAGCTACGTACAGAGCTCATTTCTCCTGTCCTGGGTGAGCAATGTTGTTTGAACCCTCCATCTAACTGATAAACCTTTGCAATGCTGCTAAAAATCTTCTTGGCTACAGATCAGTGGGGTCCTGTCAGGCTGTGGGACAAGGTAGGTTTCTGTCCCTGCTTTCAGCAGTGCTCCACTGATTTCAGCTGCCAGAGTCCATCCCTATGGGGTTCACACAAAATGAAGGATGTTGAAATTGATGATCTTAAAAGTCTTTTCCAAACTAAATTCAGTGTTTCTCTTTCTTGAGCCCCAGCTCCCCACAGAGCACCATGACATTCCTCCTCTGTTTCTGCACTTTCCTAGGAAGGGTGCTTCTGGAGAGAAGACAAGGGGGAAAGCCCAGCCTAAGACTTGCTTATCTTGCTGGTCCCAGTAAACCTGTTAAGAGTGGTGCTGACTGTCCAGATACTGCTGAGGACCTTAATTATGTGCTGAGTGTGTGTGGATCCTCAAAGATGAGAAATATCTCTATTTCTGGGAAATGCAAGCTTGATTTTTTTGCACACTTCAGTTTTGTTCTCTTTTGACATCTAACTCCAAAAGCAATTTGACTTCCTTTTGATTTGGGGCCTGTGGCTGCCTGTGTGCATTCCCAGCTGTGGCCCTCAGGAAGAACACAATGAGAAAGGGCATAAGGTTGAGCGATACCCACCCAAAGAGGAATGGTTTCACCTCCTGCTAGTCAGCTCTGGGCCCTTAACAGCTGGTGAAGAGAATTTCCCGTGGATGATTCTTCCAACTAGATCCAGAAATGAGCAAAAAGCATGTGGCAAGGGTCTCATCCCACCTCATCTTTGGGCTACTGGTTACAGAGGAAGCCTAGGTGTGTAGATAGATTAGGTATCTGGTTTCTCAGTGCCTAAGAAGAGGATTTTCATCCCACCTCTCCCAGTCCTTTCCAAGTGCACATATGCCTATGCACACCAGCCTCACTAGGGCTACTAAAGAGGGTAGCAGTAACTGAGTTTTGTGAGGATGGATGCACAATTACCATGAATTATAATGTTAATGCCAGATTTTATTAGTAAATAAATTAATAGCTTCAGGAGGGTGCAACTGGTTTAGAATGACCTACTATTTCCATCAGGAACTGGAAGCCTGTTGGGGCTCCCCATGCTTCCCCTGGAACTGAGAGATGATTTAATGAACTGTCTCCTCTCGGGGTTGGCTTACACTTAATTCTGAACAAGAAATTATTGTCATGCTGGTTATTGTTTTTTTTTTTCTTTTCCTGCAGTAATATCATCAGGATGAATTTAATACAATATCAAGGTTGTGACAAGGTTTTATGTTTCAAGTGTGCCTTTTTTCAATGTCCCTTCATTGTAATGCTGGCTTAAAAAGCACCTTATTTGCGAGGTCTCTCCAAGTAGAATAGTTTTTCTTTACCTACTCTTCTTGTAGCCATTGCTAATAGTCTGAAAACTCACAGTCTTGTGTCTTTGAAATCTTCCAGTTAAATGATAAAAGGAGGTTGCTCATGAAATAGGCAATGTTGGACATATTCCTGACAGTTGCACAAGAAGGAACTGAAGCTTGCAAAGAAACAGAAGCTCTTAAATTTTGGCAGCATTCAGTAAACTGCCTCCCATTAATAAATAACTGACATAATTTTCAACTTTTTACTCCTTTACAGATGCTTTTCGCTTGGCAGCTGGCCTCATCCCAACCAAGTCAGGAGTAAAAATTCATGATGGTTTTGGCTGGCCAAAGGGTCAGGAGGCTAAGGATGGATATCTGGATGCTGCAGCGCTCTGGGGAGAGCAGGGAGCTGCAGCATCTCCAAGAAGCCTCTGTGAGTACAAAGGTTCAGTCTGATCTTTAAAAGTTTTTCTCTGCTTTTTAATCTTGGGCATAGATGCAATCCATGAGAATCTGCTTCCAGCACTTCCTCACAGACTCCCTTTGCTCATATTTCATACTAAGGAAAATGAGCTCCATGGTACGTGGCAGCTGTGTGGGTCAGGTTTGGAGGGCTGAAGAGTGTGCATCCAGGCTAATCAATACTTGCCAGAGGGACAGTGCTGCTCTTTACCACGCCCCTAACTGAGCCCCATCAGCCCAGGAATAGCTGGTTTGATGTTGTTTAGCTGTCAGTGCTGCATTTGCACTGGGGGCTGCATCCATCTCATCTAGATGTGTATAAGACATCAGCTCAGGAATAGCTGGTTTGATGTTGTTTAGCTGTCAGTGCTGCATTTGCACTGGGGGCTGCATCCATCTCTCAGCCCCTGCTGCCATCATTGGGGAAGAGCTGTGCCCCTTGTTGCTTATAAGCACTAGAGCTGTGTGGAGCACAGAATAAAAATCCCACTCCTGTATTTAAACTTCAAATTGTAGCCCTGGTAATGTTTGTTCTGGTGGTGGAAGGAAGGCAGGAGCAGCACACAGGCTTGTGGAGGGTCCCTGCTTTTCCCTGAAATTTAGAGCTCATCTCAGCAGCGTGGCACTCACTGGTAATGACCCAGGGGATCTCATCTGTGCTGTGCAGGAATGGGCCTGAGCTTTCTTGCTGCCCTGTTGCTCAGGGAAGTTTGGGGTGGCTCAGGGTTTGAAGCACCACAGGCTGAAGCAGAGCTTTGCCTTTAGCAAAGGCACTGCTGCTTGATAGGGCTCTGTGCCTGCTTGTGTAATCCAACTGCTGCACTGGCTTTCCAGCAACAACTTTAAATGCCATTCATCAATAAATCCATTGGGCTGCTCGGCTTGTATTACATGCCACTGATTAACTACCATTAAATTAGCAGTTAGTGTAATCAGATATAAACATTCCTTTGTGGCTAAGCTGTTAAACTTTTTTTCCTTTTTACAATTGCGTGTAACACATGTCGGCACGAGACAGGCTCGGTAATTTCACATTACTGCAGCTAAATTATGTTTGTGGGCTCCAGAAACGCTTCTGGTGCTACCAGGCTCGTAAACACCTACCTGGCAGGGAAAGGCTACAACTTCTGCCCCAGAGCATTAGGGGTTTAACAGGATTCGGCGTAGTACAGTGAGTGGATTTATTGCATAAATATGTGCCTGGGCTATGGGCAAGCGATTGATAGGAGTTCAGAATTTGATTTCCTGACATTGACTGCTGTCTTTCACCCTGGGTCACATTATTAGTTGGTGTAAGTCAGCATCTAACTTGTTACAGGGAGACATGAAAGGTAGGTGGTAGCAGTTTGAAATGAGAGGGGTATGACATCCAGCTCTGGGAACACCAGAGCTAGTCAAAAGTGGATTTTAATTTTTCAAAAGGAGATATTTCACAGGTATTGATTTGTATTTTATGTGTAGTTCTGTTCCCCCTCCATTGCTAGGTTTCTTTGTAACTCTTAAAAACAGAAATTAAATATACAGCTGCAGTTATTCTTAAGCACCTGTGCACTACAGAACATGATGAAATTATTACTAGAAGCTGTTATTTCAGTGCCAGTGTTACATCATAAAAAAACACCCACCAGCATCCACGTCCCTGTCATAGCCTTTTGTGCCCTCACAATGCAAGAAAATAGCTAGAACTTGCAGCCCACACAGAGAACAGCTAATCTTCAGACAAAAAACATCTGTGGAACATAATTTTTTCATCAAATATTTGGGTGGTGGTGTTTGTTATTGTTTTGGGTTTTTTTCCCCTGTATTAATCTGATGATGTTTTTATTGCTTAGATATCACTGTATCGGCTTTTAGAAAAATGCTTATATACTTTAAACTGTGTGCATGATCACAGGCAAAAATTTACACCAACAATCTAAATAACTTGGGAGCTGGAAATCGAGCTACTAGATTAGCTGTTTTAAAAATTCAGTCTTGTTTCTTTAAAAACCATGACATTCAAAAGCATTTAATTGAAGTTGTTGAGAATTATTTTCTTTTTTAAATTGTAGTTGTACTGTTTGGAAGTACTGTATGGATTGCTAAACTTGGATAGTATGTTGTGTTTTGCTCTCATGGAAACTTTTATTTCCTCCAGCTATATTCAGACAGCTTTCCTGAGTCTTGGAATGGGAAGGCAAGAGAACTCAGCTTAACTGCCTGTATTGTCTTACATTATGTTTGACTATTTGACAAAACTTATGATACAAATGACTTGGGTTTCTAAAACCTAATAGTGGGTTACCCTCCAAATATATTCTCCCTTGCTCTGTAAGAAATGGAAATTTATATGGCTGCTCTTAATATTTTCTTCAGGGGTGCAAACCTGTAGAAACTGGATTAGTGTGTTGACTCCCTCAATTAACTTTAATCTAATATCCTGCCTATTTAAATTAGTGTAAACATTGGTGTATAGGGCTAAGGGAAAGAGTTGAACTGAAAAAGATTTATTTAAGGATTAGTGTAGTAGCTAAATTAGAATTAAATCCAGGAAGTAAACATCCCAGCAATGCAAGCTGTGGGAAACAAGAGACCACAGCAAAGATCAGTGGTTTGAAACAATATTGTGCCACCATGGGAAGAGAAAGGAAGAAGAGGAGAAACAAGTAAATCAAGCATTACTGTACAAATAAGACTCTAAGCCTATTACTGCCACACAGGTTGTGGGGAAACTCCCAATTAAATGCAATGGAAAGAAACTTTTATCCTTTTTAGCTTTCTCCTTGATTTGCTCGGTTGAAATACACTTTGGACTGAAATATCCACTGCAATTAGAGTAAAAGGATAAATTTGTAGAAGAATCCCTGAAAATACAGAAATTATTACATTTGCTGGCATCAGTTTTGCTACAACATCTACTGAGATTTTGTTAGACCCTTCGGATATGAAAATGAGCAGAAAAAGGCAGTTCACTCTCTCTTAGGCTGCACTGGGAACCAGATTTGCCTGGGACATAAAAGCATGAATGCTTTCCCAGACCTAGCAGAGATTTTATCTCTGTTCTGTCCAGCACTGCCAGGGCCACCAGCATGCAGCCAGCCAGGACTGGCTCAGCAATGCCACACTGCTGTAGTGAGGTGGGGTCAGACTCCCCTCCCAGGTAAAAAGTGATAAAACAAGAGGAAATGGTTGTTACAGGGAGGTTTAGTCTGGATATTAGGGAAATTTTCTTCACCAAACAGGTTTTCGATGATTGGAACAGGCTGCCCAGGGAAGTGGTGGAGTCACAGGGATGTAAAAGACATGTAGATGTTGCACTTAGGGACATGGTTTGATGGTGGACTTAGCAGTGCTGGATTAACGGTTGGACTCTGTCTTAGAGGTCTTTTCCAACCTTAACAATTCCATGGTTCCATGAAGCATCTCGGACTCCAGGAGTCCTTTGTGTGCCAAAGGCTAAAAGGAGAAGTCTGCATTCTCAGACTATTGAAAGCTGCCTTCCAGATTTCAAATAGAAGCACTAAGCCTGCTCTTGATGTTTATTTAATTGTATTACTTGGATAGAAACATGCTATCTACTGAACTATCACTTTTGGACCTGAATTATTTTTGCAGTTTGACTTGCATGTCAAACTTGCATGTGTATCTTTGATCAAATGCTACTGAATTGATGACAGAAATCTGACAAAAATTCAGCTTGGAGTAATATGGCTGGAGGATGCTCTGCTTGACTGATTTATAAATTAGGTAAGGGCTTGTTTTTTTTTCACTAAATACAGTTTAAACTGCTTTTGTTCCTATATACCCAACAGCCTAAGCAAATGTGAGATATTGCCTTTTACCATTGGCCCTCATTGGCAGGAAAATAAGCCCACTGCTACAGTGCTGCCACGGAGCACAGGAGCCCCGTGTCAAATGGTGCTGTGCCCGTCAGCAGCCAAGGCCACAGCACTCCAGCACACGGGCAAGGAAGGCTTGGATCTGTAGGCACCCAGCACGTGTGGGGCAGCCTCTTCCAGCAGAACATACAGATTGCTTCCCAGCCATGTATAGAACTCATTTTTTAAAATTGTTTTGGCAGTTTCTTTGTGCTTTATACCCCCAAAAGACTGAAATGATCCAGCCAGCTTATTCCAAAGGAAAATGTCTGAATTTCAGCTCCTATGAGCGATTGTCTTGTAAAGGCAGGCAGCTTAGTATTTCATCTTTTTGACTAAAGTAGCTTTTAACAAGCTTGTTCTTGGCAGAAGGTTTTGGACTTAACCATGACTGAAATACATCATGTGCCTTAAGAACATACTTTGTGTGAACTGCCACCCTGCTTGGCAGGGGATGTAAAGAAACACTGGTTCTGGGGTGACCTGAAGCCTTGTAGTGTGCCTTCTGAGAGGTCAGCAGGGAGGAGTAAAAGAGTGCTGCATCACTCTTCATGGGACATCTGCTTGCTGGGCAGGGGAGATAGTTTACGGGGCTGTTACTCCACAGGACAAAAAAACGTCATGCCACAAATTAATAATCCTTGGTCTAATCCTCTTCTCTGCCTGAGAAGAGGAACACCCTGAACACCCTGCCAAGCAAAGCTTCCACAGTCCCTTCTGGGTGGATGTGGATGGCAAACATGAGTGCAACAACTCCATGCTCCTCACTCACCTTAAAAGGCACAGCTGCATCAGCAGTATTAAACATGAAGCAACAAGATCTCTGGGTAAATGCTCAGTCTAAGAGTGTGCTAATAGACCTCCCCAGTCATGGAATTCAAGCTTTCCTCGGCCTCACACCTGTTTCAGCTGAGCTGCTGGGTTTAAGGCTCCATGGTATTTTTAATAACATTGCTTGATTAGCCCTTAGTTAATGGGTGCCACTGTGGTCCTGGGGTGTCTCAGCACAAATTATGTGATGGAAGTGGTGTGTTGGGGCCAAGAGGGGTCAGTACCCTCCCTCAGGACTGCAAAGGCTGTGCTGGCCCAGCCTGATGCTGCAAGGCACCGACTGCTCTCATGTCCCACCATGCACACACGAGAGAAAGCAGCGTGGACAGAGAGGGTGGAGGATGGGGCGTAAGGCTGACCCTAATCACCATCTGCTTTAGGGGTTTGTGGCTCTTTTTCCCAGGCCATGGTGCCTCACTTTGGTAGTAGTGCCCATGGGTCAGCAATTCATATCTTCTTCAAGCTAAGTAGGTTCATACTTTTCTGACAGTGGAGGTCTTGGGTCTTTTATAAGAATTATTTCGTCAGATGCTGGCAAAGAAAGGTCATAACATAAATATGAAATGGACCCAGTCTGTGTAGAAAGGACAAAAATCTGTCCATAAATCAACTTTCTTTCAACATTACTTTAAGTAATGGAACTAATATAAGTCTTATATTGTGTTAATTGTGTTATTGCTTAATTGTGTTACCTTGGAGTTCTAAAAAGTTGCAAGAGGCCTTGGTTTCAGATGGGGTATAAAGAGAGAGTACAAAGTGCTATTTCAAGGGTAAATCCTCTATGCCTCTCTCTGAAAAATCAGATCTGAAGACATCTCAGATGGAGTATTAACCTTGAGTTCACTGTCCAGTTTGGACCCATTTACTGGTGTCTTTACAGGCCCCCCAAGAACATCCACATTAGGGGTTTATCCTCTCCAGACTAACAAGAGTTTGCTGCCTCTGCTAGTGTCTGACATCTCACCATCCTTACAGTAGCCTAGCAAGAGGAAGCTCTTGACTTGCAGAAACTTTAGGCCAAGCTGGGGCCACCAGCCATGGTTGGTATTTGCTGGTGTTGGTTCTCTGGGTGGCCCTGGGCGGCTGGGGCAGGGAAAGGAATCGCTGCCTCAGTGGCTGGGCTCACCTGTGCTCATTCAGAGAGCTTACAAAGGTGCTGCCTTGAAGCTACACAGTGAAGTTATTTCCATTGACAGCAGATTTTTGAAGCAGGTCTTTGTCCAGGATCAGCAGGGAAAATGCCAATTTACTTGTGATGTCTTACTGCCCATTGCATGAACCCTGCATATAAAAAAGAGATCACATCCGAGTAGAGATTTCCTCCTCTTGTTTAAATGAATTGAACTGTTCAGCTTCCATTTCCCCATCAGAGCTCCACATCAGGCAGCCCTATTTGTGCAAAAGCCAGCAAGCATGTTTCAGTCAGCGTGGGGTACTAATGCAGGAAGCCAGTGCTGGGTTGGTTGTCCTTGTTCCTCCTGCTATAGAGTTTCACAGCCTGGGATATTAGTAAATATTTATGTTTAATTACTTTCACTTAAGAAAAACAACCACAGCCAAGAAAACTACAGGGCAATTTAATGGGTTTTAACTTGCCACACTAAACTGCCTTCTTAAACATAATGAATTATATGAAGTCATCCGGTTTCAGACTCTCTTAAAGAGGTAATTTAATTCAAATAAGGTTGCGTATTACTAGCTTCAGTGTCTGAAAACATTTACAGTGCCAGTAACTGTTCCATTGCCCTGAGTTATTCTGCAGACTGAGAGACAATAACAAGCTAAGCCTAGAAAAGCGTGCTGTGGTTTGGTGTAACTGATAGATGGAATTGCTACGTTCACCGCCTCAGGCGAGAAGTGCCGGGTGGCTGTGTTGGTGTCTCCTCTTACGTAAGACAGTCTGTGCTAAAACAAAAATGTAAATTTGAAAGTAAACATAACATTAGCTGCTCAACAGCATTTAAAAAATTGTTTGCATGAGAAAACAACTTACAAAAGGGCTTCTTCCTTCTGGTTCCTAGACACCAGGCTGCCTTTCTCACATGTGGTGATCAGATTCAGGTATGTCGATTGGTCCATTGCTGCAATATAACATAAAGATATTTCTGTTCCCTGGTAGCACTGCAGAGCTCATAGTCATGGAGAAAAGGGGAATGTTTGGTTATCTACACAACTAATTTTTTTTCCCTAATAGAGGAAAAAATTTTTAGTTCCTAATAGAAGGAACTAAAGAAATACCTGTACCATTCCATCCATAGATCCAGAGCTGGTGAACCATGTGTAGGATTAGAAACACCCACCAGGGCATTTTTCCCCTCAGAAGGGAAATGGTTACCATTGGATTGAGTTTGGCAGTTGAGAGTCAGAAGGTCTTGCCACGAAAGCTATAAAACTTTGTGAGGCTTTCAGTGTCCTTTAAATGGTCTTCCTTTAAAGTAATTGCATACTCTAAAGCTCCTTATGGGGCTTAAGGGCTTTATTTGCCAGGACAATTGCACACTTTGTGAAAAAAACTAATCCAAATCCCAAACTTGGTTTTGCCAACTTTCCAGATGTTGATAGTTAAACTTGCAAAAGCTGCTGGATGTTGATTACTAATTATGTAGCCTGCATGTATGCCTGTCAACATGGTAGACAGAAGACACTTGGGGAGAGCCCCTGTATTTCGGATATATCTCCAAAGCTGGATACACAACTCACAACTTTGCTCCTCTGTTAAAAGCACATGTAATGTCTGCAACACTGAGCAAAGATTACTGTACTAGAAAGTGCTGCAAGTGCAACAGTCCCCACATAAAAACATTGCCATCATCCTTTAGCTTCCCACCACGACCAGCTGTGGAGATAATACTTTGCCAGATTTTGCATAGGACTTGTGAGAGCACACAACATTCAGTGGAACCAGCCTTGGCTTCAGAGCTTAAGGAGTCCCAGTGAAATCACAGTCCAAGGTTATTTTGCACTATGTTTTCTGGTCATCTCCTAGTTCAGACACCATTTCTCATCTATTATCTGAGAACACACTAATTCCTCTTGATGCATGCTCATACTCCAGCCTTGGAGCAATTAAATGCCTTTCAATCCAACTAATTGAAGAGTGAAACACTGATCAGTCTTTGTGCAGGTAAAAACATCAGCTTTTGGATTGCTTAAAATCCTTGAAGATCACTTCACAAAATGGTGAAGGGTTTCCTTCCAATACTTGTGGGATAGGGACTGTATCCTTCCTGGAGTCACCCAGCATCTGGCTGAATGGAACTGTAAATTCTACTATGTGACTCTTAATTTGTTCTGATTGAAAGCTCTTCATGTCCATTCACATTCAGCTAGCTCTGACGGCTGATTAATTCAAGTTTTACTCTCCTAATATGAATGTCACCCCTGGGAGAACATTGCTGAACAGGCCTGATGAATGTACAATCTCTTCTTTAAAGGAAACCATGTATGAAGTTGCTCAGGTGTTCTTACAGAAGACTTCTGATAGGATTATAAGTGAACATATAGCAATGGAAAGAAAAAAAAATCATTAGAAGGGATTACATTTAAACCTTTCAAGATGGCTGATGCATTTTCCCTTTTAACTCTGATTTGAGTGAGATGTTGAATGGAGCTCAGAGATTATTTCTTGTCAGAACCTATCAAAAGACCCTGAGATCACTGAGGCATTTGAGCACGTTGAGCATGAAATTTTCATTGCTCTCTATGGTGCATTTTAACTATGTCTAAAAACCAGTATTCACTGCTAAGGGTACTTAGTCATCTTTTAGGAGAACTATTTTTGTTTAAGCTCATGGTCAGTAACCAGTCTGGAAATTAAACCATTAATTTAAATGCAGAAAGTGCATGTATACATTAAATTTTATTGCTTTGTCTGAATTTAAGAGGGCAAAAGTAGGGCAATTTCAGGTCAATGTAAAGTTGCAGGTGCCTGTAATTTACTGCTCACCTCTTAAGAAAGGAGAGCTCAGTGTTTCAAACTTTTAGTCCTGCATATCAGTGAAATAAAGTTCCATGGTGTATACTTCAGGAAGACTTGGGTCAAACTTTTGGACTACATCACCTATGTGTGGGCACCCTCTCACCTAAAGACACAACATGTGTAAAGTGCACAAGAGACTCTACTGTGTGCTGCCATTACAACCAGGAACAGCACAGATTTCAGGAGTCCTGAAACTTGCTACCCAAGCTTGATATACGTAAAGATCTATTTAGCCAAATACGAATACATTAAAGAAAACATAATAATAAGAGTGGAACCAAAGCCAAGAATATTTCCGTTTTTTCAAAGGCTTCCAAACATTTTATATGCCGCAAGATCATGTGCAGACTCAAGGCATCACATTTCAAGTTAAAGTCAGGCATTCATCTGTAACTTTGAATATATGGGTTGGAATCAAACACAATATTTTCACGTTACTTGAGTTTAGGCTTTCTTTGTGTTTTTATGTTCCTGTTCAAAAGAAAGGAAATCCTTGATACCAAGACAAGTAATCTATGTTCTGAGCCAATAAATCCTCAGGGAATTTGAAACAGGTAGATTGTAAGAGGCCCTTTTTGGAGTCTGAAAAGCAATGGGTGACATTAGACCGATCTTAATGAGAGTTGCAGGTGCTCAGCTTTTAGGAAGAGGTCATTTCCTGTGTGTTGGCACATTGACAAAGATGGGAGATTGAATGGTTCTTCTGATTCACAACTCAGTTAAACAGACCTCTTAACTGGAAACGGCTGAAAAGATACCCATGGAATGTTCTTGGTGCCCTAACACATCCTAAACACTTAGGGCACATCTAAACATCATTAAAATAATAGACGCAATAAGAACCTGCTAGCTGGTAATCAACAACAGCTCCTCTCCCAGTCCTTATTATTTGGTTTCATGCTTAATAAAGATGTTCTGTGGCTTTGTTGTCATCCTGAATGCAGGAAAAAAAAGAAACAAACCCCAAAACCCCAACCACCAGTGCCAATGCATGTCTTTGTATCTAATTTTAACAGGAACAATCGATCAGGTGGAGACTGGAAAGCCTGAGATCTTTTACTTAGTCTGCTGGGAAAGCAGAACTTTGGTAACATGTCCAGCCATGGGCTGGGCCTAAAACAGCATCTAAAATCACCTAAACTTTCTTGTTTGTCTCTTGACCTCTGTTTTCAGTCAGAGTCAAGTGATTCAATACAAATTCCCTTGAATAAACATGCAAGTAAAACCAGGTATTTACATTTGAAGTGGATTGTCATTAAGGTTTCAAGCTGTCAATAGGACCAGCACAGGAAAATGCTATTATTAGACCCAAAAGTCTTCGAGGGAATTTGTGAGAAGAAAGGCTAATATCAGGGGACCAGTTATCTGTTCCTAGCTGGCTTTTAATTCCACTTAGCAAACATGAATGATTTTGAGTGTTGAATGAAGAAGCAAGCTACAGAACCTGCACCAGGCATTTAAACTACAGCTGGCTGGAACACGATTTGCCTGAAGGCAACATTTTTAAGTTCAAAGGTAAACATTTGGCTTTTTATAGAGAAAATTAGTTGTACAACATATTTGATTTAGTATACTGGTACCCAGTCCAACTTTTAATTGAAGTGTATTTAAAAAAATAACCCTTCTTTCACTGACAGTGTGCAGTTTCTTAGAGAGCTGCATACTTGCTAGTAAACATTGGTCCTCTGGGCCAGGTCTAGAAGACAGAGGTCAGAACTTCTATAACTTAATATTTTCCAAGGCACCCTAAAGGCTTCCTATTACCTTCACATATAAATTGTTTACAGCCAGCTCCAAGGAGGAGCTCTCCTGCAGAACTTTGACCATGTCTGTAAACTGATAAAAACCCTAAACTGATAAAAACCCTTCCCCTGGAAAATTTCCCTAGTGAACCTCATCATAATATTTTATTGCCTTCGATCTTAAGCATATACACAGGGATCCTTTCTGGCAAAAACACAGACAATAAATAATGCTGAGCAGGTAGAGGTCTATACATTGAACCTTATTAAGCAGTGATGGTGGCATTTTGTAGCTCTTCTTGCTGTTGAATTAAATGTAGCTTTCTAGGGCTACTGCAATGTCAGCCCACACTTTCCTGCAAAGCTGTCACATAGCATTTGCATGCAGCTTTGGACATTTGGTTACAAACTGCTTAGGTTTTATTTCTCATAATCATGGGACTTTTTTTGTTTAAGTAAACTTTTTTTTTTTTTTAAGTGAGGAAAGCCTATGCTGTACAATGAAGTATTGAGAACCATGTGTTCCATGGTACAGAAAGATATGTTATGATTCTTATCTTCGTGAGACTGTGAAAAAATAGTTCTTTGTCCTCAAACTCATTAAAAAGTTATTTAATAAAGAACTTGAAACCATTATCAATATTTACAAAAGAAATGCTTGAGAGCTGAGTTATGTGTTTTGAAATTCACAGAAGGCTCAGTGCATTGAAGCAACAAAATACGTGATAGGAAGTAAAGCTGACATTTTCCAAATATAAAAACCAGATGATGGAAGGTTTAATTTCTGTGAATTGGAGCAGTAGCTGAGAGCCTAATAATCTCTCAGGAATATTTTCAACCCATTGGGGTGCTCAATGAATACAAACTTCTCAACATTTCTTTCAAAGAAGTTGAGATCCGTGTGATTTTACTAGATTCAGAGGTGGCTCCAGAATTAACCTAGATTTGAGGATTAAAATAATTTAAAAAAATGTTGGGGGGGTGTGCTGTTTTATTTTTCTCCTGAATAAAGGTATTATCTTCTGAATAAAGCACAGGTCTGTAACCTGAAGAATCCTCAGAAATCCCATTAGCTCTTTACCCAGTGGTACCCAACCCCTGTTGGCAGGTCAGTCTCCAAGGCAGGGTGCTCCTGTTCCTTTGGCCATTTCTGAGCCATGCAGGTGTGAACATCCTGACTCTGCAGACAATTCAGGGTTTGGCTGGCCTGGCAGAAACCCACTGGGCATCTTCCCCCATCTATGAGTCAGTCCATTAACTGACCTAAGGTCGACACCAGCAAAATGGGCTTTCAATCCACCTTCTGTGATGTTAAACCTTCCCCAGCTTCTGGAAATGTATGTGCTGTGTGTCTGTTTCTTTAATTCATATTTGAATCAGGGACTGACTGAATGCTTTTATGCAGCAGCTGATAAAAAGCACTGCAGTACAGAATAATTTCTGTAGTAGTTTTTAATACTCAGCCCATTATGAGTATTCATGGTGGAGGGAAACCCATCATGTATTCTCCTGCCAGATGAGAGACATGGAATAACTCTGGTCCCTCTGGGATTCAAATATGTAGTTCTCCTGCACTGCAGACCAATCTACCATCTACCAGGATGGGAATCAGGACCAAAAATACTAAGCACCAAGTTAGGCAGTAATAACTACAGCCTCAGGCATCAGGTCTGTGCAGGCAATCCCTTTTACCCATAAACTCACTATTACTGAAGGAATACTTATGTCTGAGAAATTTCCAACCATGGTCCAACCACACACACAAATATTCAATTAGTAAAAGCAGTTTTGTGGGATATTCATCCACATGATGTATGAAAATCCCAAGCTGTTTGTGAGATTGTTTAACATGATGCAATTGGTTTTTATCAATGATGCAGTGTTCATGTGAGTGTACGTCCACTGCTCATGCTAACAGGGCTATATATTCTCTAAAATAAGCCAACAGTTGATTTAAATGTATTCAGGCAAAAGACAAAAAAGCCACACATAATTTATTTCCCATTTTAACTTACACACCAAGGACTTAAAATTATACTTTAGCAGGCTTGAAAATGGTCTAATTGGAATGAAGAGATGACAAAAGGGTCACGAAGCAGATGCAATGACCAATATCATATCCCAAGGCAGGAGCCTGGCCACTGAGTGTTTTAGTTTCCCCAGAAGTTTCCAACTTGGTCAATGTATACTCTCAGGCTGAGCTTTAAGCGGTAGTTGGATGAAATCTAATCCATACATCTGGAAACAGCCTGAGTATCACAGCGAATACGTGCAGAGGGGGTTGCTCTAGTATTTGTGTCCCATGTGTTTGCTTTTATTTGATTTTGTATTTGGGTGGGAAAGGGAAAAAGGAAATTCTCTGACATTTTCACATGCCTTTTTTTTTAAGTGACTCTGAGAAACAATTCAAACATCTTGTCTATTCAAAGGAAAGGCTGTAAAGGGACCTGACATCTTTCCTTTTCTCTCACAGAAAGTACCTCATTCCCATCTCTAGAAACCACTACTGCCATCATCCTGCCTGCCAGCATACTTGGAGATAGATACCAAAGGCAAAGGAATAAATTACAGATCTAGGTCTTCCTCTTTCCTATGTCTTTGAGAACTGGTAGATAGCAAGAAATCATCTCCTGAGTAAAAAACACTCTGCTTCTGTTCCTTTCCATTGTTCTCTGCTGCTGGAATAACTGAAATTCAGGCAGCTGCCTTCTGTATCTCTCCAGTCTGACCCTTCTATTTCTGTACTGATTTTAATCCAAAATTGTTTAAGTCCCCTAAAAAACTACTACTGCTGCAAAGGATTTTATGGCCTGGCAAAATATCTGCATCTCTATCTTCTAGAATCATGCATAAAAGCTCACAGCTCCTAAACCTCTTCAATGCTATGTAAACAGATGAATTAAAATAAAAACATTGGTGGTCATTAATTATGGCTGGATTAACAAAATGCCAGCCTTTGCTTATTGTTCTGGGAGTAAGGAAGAGAGGAACCAGCACTGCCCCGCTAGAAGTGCCTCAGTCACTGCATGCAGTCATTGCAGTCTGCAAAAGGGCACAGGAGGAGGAGGAAGAAGAGGCTGACAAATTGCCATTTTCTCTGTTGAGAGGAGGAAGAATCAGAAGGGATGCCTGGAGGCGCTTCATGAAGGAAAAGGGGAGTGTGCTGGGAGAAGCAGGCTCAGAGGTGAAGATGGTAAAGACAAGATCTCAAGCAGAGCCTCAAGAGTGGTAAAGACACAGTGGAGGCAGCCATATCTCCCCCCACATCAGGGCAGGGAGGCAGAGGGCAGCCACTTCCAAGGAATGCTAGGGTTCTGCCTCAGTGGTTTGAAGTCACATACTTGAGTTTTAGTCTTTCTTGCTTTAATTCTGCAGCTGCCCAAGGCCACAGGCTGCCCTAGACTCTGGCCTATCCCAATTCCCAGACCAAGCTCCCAGAGCTTATCTTTACATCGAGAAAAGTGTCAGTGCTAATCATGAAATGTACCAATTTTAAGCCATAAATCGCAAGACATTTAGTGACCTTCATATTTGCATGACTGCACACTATGGTTGTGTAGTATCATAATTACTGCATATATCACCATGCATGAACATTTTGCCTCCTGTAACTCTGTGAGCCATGGCCACAGAGAATTGTAACTTAGGAGCCAGAGGCTTAGGAGCGCAGCAGCACCCATCCCTAGCCTTTAAAATCACTCCTTTCCAGTGTGATGCTCAGCAGAACCCCTGGTTCCACAAGCTGAGTGATTAGACCAGCTCTTCTGAAGGCGTTTCTTCACTTCTGACAGGTCCTCATCTGATGTCAATTCATAATGTCCCACAAATGAAGCATTAAAGTGTTAGCTTATTGTTTATTAGGCTGACCAGACGTTGTGTGCATGTGTGTGTGTGGTTTTCCATTTCAGACTATGAAAAGTAGGAAGCAAAGGTAAGAGTCCCAAGAGTGCCTACAAGCTATGGAGAGCTTGGGTTGAGCTACAAAACATGGGGATGAGGCAAGGCAGTGTGACTCACTGAGAGGGGAGAGCCTTGGGCTGTCTCCTGGGTGCTGCAGGATCAGAGGTAAGCCACTTCCTGCGTGCATGTGAACTTTCCACTTCCCACCTGGGGGGTGATGCCTTCCCCTTGGGTATAGAGCCCCACCTGCTCCTCTGGGTTACAAAACTGGGGATGCAGGGCATTTCTAATATAATATAAGTCATCAAATGAAAGAGGGGATTTAAAAACAATTTCTTTTGTTGCTGGTACTTCAAAATGCTTTACAAGCCATATCAAGAGGATTTAAAAAAATCTTTCTTTATGAGTTGCTTTCTTTTCCAGAATAGTATCCTTGGAAATGACCCACTGGGTAAAAACAAAATACCAAATCCCTGTGAAAACCAGCCTTTTGTATTTCCATGAATGCCCTTACCTTCAAAGGCCTGCCCTGCGTTTGGGTGGCACTGTGGAGACAGAGCAGCTGGGACTGAGGACTGGCAGCACTGAGATTACAAAAGGTGCCATGGATTGTCATGCAGAGTGCAGGTGGGTACATTTGTTGGTGTGGCAGGCTCAAACACAGACCTTGCAGTGTGAGCCCAGCTCAAGGTGCTACAGTTCACATCAGCACAGCTCAATTAAGACAGCCACACCACAAAAGTCAAATTAGTGAGAAGCAGCAGCCACAGAGCAAACAACTCCTCTAAATCACTTACCCCGCTGTCCAGGTAGCTGCTTGTGCCTTTATTTTATGCACTAGATAATATGACCACTATGTTCACATGGATATTTGCACCCCAGCTGTGCTGGCAGGTTTTGTTTTCCACATGCCAGGCACCACTCAGGAGCTTACACCTTCAGACTAAGTGGGCTTGAGGTTTGTTACCATGTCAAGCTCATCAGACCGAAGACATAATTCTTAAAATACCTGTGAGAGGTGACCTCCAGGGTTGTTGGCATGTCCTTAGGGAATGATCAGCCATGGAAACTCACAATGACTTTTTTAAACAATTACTGGAGGAGCTTGTGGAGATACAACTCAGAGATTGGTAGAGGGACCATGTGGGAACTCTTTCCTCCTGGCATAACTAACTAAGGGAGGTGAACAGCAACTGAGAGGAGTCAAAAAAGTACTTGAGATTCTTGGAAATATCTGCCTGTCCTCTGGCTACCTACCCCCAGCTCTGTTGAGACAGGCCTATGTGCCAGAAGGAGCAAGAGAGCTGCTGTAGGTTTTGAAGGCACTTCCCAAGCTGCCCTCATACTTCTACATATGGTCCTGCCATTTTATTAAATTCTTCTGCAGTTGCTCCTGACCTAAGCTAAGTACTTTTCTATTGACATCAACTTTTGCCACTTCAGTATTCACCCCCAGGTTATTAATAAAGCATTAAACAATATTGGTCTGAGTCTCGCTCTCTAGGACACCTCATTATTAATCTCTTTCCCTACTAGAATTGGCCATTTATTCCACACCCATTTATAACTAGATTTTAATCCATGACAGGACTTTACCTCTCACTTTGTGGTTACCAAGTTTCTTTAGCAGTTTCTTGTATGGGTGTTTATCAAAAGGCTTTTGAATGTCCAAATAAATTATTTTCTCTGGTTGTTCTTTACTCACTATTTTATTAACTCTTAAAAGTGTAAAAGGTCTGACTGGCGAGATTTATTCTTATAGCAGCTATGTTTCTTTTTCTCTTTTGCCTGAGACTTGATATTTCCCTGCAGATTGTAAAATATTTAAAAGAGTGACCCTCTGAATCTAGGGGCTTGAAGCAGCACCAGATGTGTTGTCAATGTTTAATTAAAAAAAAAAAGTGAAGGTAATATACTGCTGACTTTCTCAACTACTTCCTTGTAATGAAGTTAAGCTAATAATGTAAAATTTCCATGAGCTTGTCTGTCTGTGTAAATATTTACAGGGTCTTTATCGCTGCAGTACCAGATTTCCACATACATTAACGGAGTTATCCTTATAACACCTCTCTGATATAGGGAAGCTTTAATCCCAGCTGCCTGAAGAATCAGGACACACTGACATCTGGCACATAAAACCCAAACTGCTGTGCTTTGAGAATAACAGGTTAGGAGATAAAACACTTTCTCCCACTTACAGATGCTGTACTCACAAAAAATGCTAGAATCATCACAATTCATAAATGTAATGAAAAAGGCTCAGTGCCCCAGTGTCTCTTCCCAAGCTCTCTAAACTCCAAAGTTCATTTTTCCCTTTGGAAGAATGCAGAGCACTGCAGGTAAAATTCAAGCTTTTCTTTTTTTGCTGGCTATCTGAGCTCATAGGTTTTTGCTGGCTCTGCTAGTGACCATTTATTTTGGACTCATACCACACATTCAGTGTTTCATTATGCATTTTTGCTCCAGCCAGAACTAATACAATTGGCTGCATCTCAGCTTGCTTCAAATATACAAGGGAGTGGGTTTCCTCAGAGAAAATAAAGAACATCAGAAAGAGAGATCCTATTTAAAGGAAAAAAACACTGTAGAGATTGTAAGAAAATTTAAAGAAGGCTACAAAATGTAGATGTGCAAGGGTCCACTGCTGGCCCTGCATCTCTGAGGAAAGAGAGGCTTTCCACCCTGTCCTGAAAGCTGACAAGTCCTTGGCAAAGCAGGGAATGATAGAGAGGTTGGCCCTGGAAGATTCCTCAGCAAAAAGGCATGCAGTCTGTAGACTCTGTTTTCAAGAGACTTCTGACCTCACATCTGAGGATGGACTTCCCAAGAAAGCTCTTCTTCCACATAAGCAGCCAGAACAGGTGGCCAGGAAATCAAAAGGTTATTATGTAATCCAAAATTTAAAATAAAATTAATTCCTTAAGTGTCAAAGGAGAGTCATGTGAGCAGAGGACAATTCTGGAACAACAAACTCTCTCAGCAGAAACTCTGAATTATTCCAGCTGCAAGCTTTCATTTGTGGTTTTTAAGTGAGATCTTGAAGCTACCTATGCTTGAAAATGAGGCACTTCTTTTTTGGGGCATGGAGTCAAAATCCCTTGAGATCAACAGTGAGACTCACTTGAAGATATCTGCTGCTGAGACTAAAACAGGGATAATGGAGCTCAACATAACAAATTTCATCAACTCCATTGAGAAGTGATGGCCAAGCAGCTGGGCTGGGAGCAGGACACAGGAGCATGGGCACTTGAGGTGGCTCCTGGTTGGGTTTGGAGGCCAACTCCCAACTGTCTTTCCCATCACCCATTCCCAAAACACAAGCTTTGCCTCCAAGATGGCCATGGCTCCTGCAGCAACAAAATTATTTCCCCAAGGAGAAGCCAATGTATTGCCACGATCTTAATCTTATTTAGTGTGGTAGCATGGTTTTAATTTTTCCGTGTTTGATCTCTCAGCTTTAGGAATATTGATAGAAATAGGGCCTGTAAGGATTAAATAAAGAGCAGCTTGTTGCATATGAAAATATACCCCTCAGTCCTCACTTTCTCCGCAGTGATTCAGCTTTTCCAACAGCGCTGCCGAGATGAAAGGCTCGCATATGAGCAGAAGTGTTAGCAAGGGCTGTAATGCTTTCAGCGCAGCCTCTTGCAAAAGGGCCTTGGCTGCGGGAGCAGATCCCGCCTGCTCCCAAACCTCCTCCGGCGGCGGGGAGGCGCTGGGGATGCAGCAGAGGCTGCTGCCCCCTTCTCACGCCAGCACGGGCTGGTGGCCGCGGCTCTCTGCTGGCTTCAGGGCAGCTGTGCTGATGCAGCCGTGCCGCTCTCCCTGGCCGGAGGATGGAGGAGGCGGATGTAGGAGGCGGATCGCCCCACCCCGCGCAGCCGGGCCGAGCCGGGCTGTGCCCCCGCGGCCCGCCCGCCTCGGCATCACCCCGGCACCGCCGCCCTAATCAGTGGCAGGCCCAGGGCGCGGGGTAATTAGAAACATGGAAGGGGCTTTCTATCTTTTGAAATCTGTCTCTCAGCATCAAAGCGCTCCGCGCGAGTCGTCCTCCAGAGGCCGGCTCCCATATCTAAATGAGTGATGTATTTCAAGGAATCTGTCGGGAAGGATATAATGAAGAAAACCGGCTTTGAGACGGAGCATGATGTGAAAAACAGGTGGCCCGCTGTTGCGGAGCATCTGTTTTGCAGCCCGGTTGTGTTCATGTAAACTGCGCAAACACGGTGGGTGCGCAACCTCCGGGGCGCCCGGGGATGCTCACAGGAGAACCCCCGTGTGCTTCGGAGCCTCTTCTTCCCGGCCTGCAGGAAAAGCGGGCACTGCCACGCCTCGGGGAGATGTGCACTTCCTCCAAACCCCCAGGGCTGCGGGTACCACGCGAGGTACACGGCAATGCAAGGTCTCTCTTCTCTCCGCGCCGGCCCTGCCGGGGCCTTCAGCCGCCCCCACGGCCCTGCAGCATTCCCAGGGCCACGCTCCCCGCTCCATGAGCCCGCTGGCCTCGCTTCACCCCCCCAGGTATTGTTTACAGGTCTGGCCTGTAAACAATATTCCGCTGAGCTCACAGCGCTCGCTGGTAACGATTCCGGGGCCGCCCCGCTCCGACTGAGAGCGGCTATATTCTGACTCTTATCTGTACAATAATAAAAACTGTTTGCTCGTATCAACCAAGCCATAAATTCAGCCGAGCGCGCACGTTTCAAAAAGCACGGCCAAACGGCCATGATTTTCCCGGAGGACGCGTAGGACGGCGGGCAGCGCCGAGAGGGCACGCTGGTCCCTCGGCGCTGGCTTGGCCTGCAGCGCTGGGTATAGGATGACCGGCTGGGTAATGATGCACCTCCAAGGTGGGTAATGTGCCTCTCCAAGAGCCCTCTGCCCTGCCAGGGGCCGGCAGAGGAAGGGCTCGGCAGCGGGGGAGCTCCGCTGCGTTCAGGTCTCCCGCGGGAAGGCAACCTGAGCCTCCCGCCGCCTGCGGGGCCTGGGGGGATCCCGCTCAACACAGGGTGGGCTGCAGGTGTCACAACATATTCGGAAATGCATTTCCTACCGTTATGAGCGCCTTTACTTCGGAAAAAAAAAAAACAAAACAAAAAACATAAAACCACAACCAAAAAACCCCAAAACGGCTGCCACCCGTCCTCTACACCCCTGAAAATCCAACTTATCGCAGCGGGAATGGGCTGCCTCAGGAGGATAAAACGCTGCTCCCGATAGGTAAGAACAGAAACGATGAAGGAAAGGAAAAAAACCCCAAGCTCCAAAAAGAAACAAAAGAAGACCCGAACCCTGAATCAACCAAAACCCCCACCCCATCCATAAAAGCTTCTCCCCGAGCCGTGATCCCCCGTGGGGAGGGCAGGTGGCACCACCCCGGCGGGCGGAGCGAGTACCGCGGGTAGGCGCGCAGCGGGATGCGAGAGCGGCGCGCCCGCGGAGGCTGGGCTGGGCGCCCGGGAGCCTGCTGTCCTTTCGGGGTCAGACAGCTCCCCCCTTCCTACAGTTGTTATTTTTATTTTAATTGGTGATTATGCTCCCTCCCGTCACTTTTCTGCGGTGGTTGGTGCCAGGCTCGGGAGTCCCGCGGGGCTGGGGCGCCTGGTCCGGCAGCACTCCGAGCCTCTGCCCGCCCCGTGTGCGGGGCCGCGGGTGGGCCGTGCTCCCGGTGCCTGCGGAGGGCTCTCGGGAAGCGGCGACAGAAAGACTCCGAGGCTGCCGGGAGAGACGGTCGGTCTCCACATCCTCTGCCAGGGCTGCCTCCTCCCGGTCTCGCCGCTGCCTCCCGTCCCCGGGCGCTTCCCCGCGGGTCTGGGCGCCGGCACCGGACGGGCGGGGTCCGGGGGCTGAGTTTTCCCGACCTTCGTTTTTTGTCAGTGCTGGAGGAAACTACTGATCGCTAGTTCCCGGGGACCCCGGCTGCTGCTTTTCTTTTCTTTTTTTTTTTTTT
>NC_031770.1:23017501-23018563 GCF_001522545.3 Parus major
TTTTTTTTTTTCCCCCTACGGTCTGTCCGATGTGTATTACCGAAATGTCTCGTCTCTTTCCCTTATTGGAAATGATTTCCCACTTCTTTTGTGGTGAACTTTGCCTCGCCTGACTCTTTACGGCTTTTCTCTTGTTGATGGTCTCTCCTTTGTGGAAGTTTCGCGGGCTGATTGTATTTGTTAATTAGTTGCTAACAGCATCGTAATGTGGGCTTGATGGATAACCATGTCATTAGCGCTCACCCCTGCAATTCACATTTCCAACAGGGCAGGGGCTACCCCCTGCTGAGCCCGTGATTTGTGGCTGTTCTTTCCCGTGGGTGACACGCAGCCCCATCCCTTCTCTGCTCTCCTCCGCGCCCGCGCTGTGCCGCGGCTGGAGGGGGCGCGACCGCTGCGATTTTCACTCCGACTGACGAACCCACAGCTCCGGGCTGCAGCCGCCTCCTTTCGCTTTATTTTCGTCTGGCAAAGACATCGAACCCCTCTCCTTTGTGTGGCTCTGTGGTGTTACGCGGGTGCTCGTACATGCCCCCCAAACCCCTTGGCTGCCGGGGAGGGGCATAAGGGCATCCCGGCCAAACCGCTGCCGGCGCGACTTTCCCCGGGCTGCGCGGCCACGCGTGGGAAGAACCACATCCACGCAGCTCCCTCCCCGCCCGGCGGCAGCGCCCAGGGCCCGCCCTGCCCGGTAGCGCCCGCCGGGGGGGTCCGCCCGCCCGTCCCGCCCCTCTCCGCGCCTTCCCCGCCGGGGGGCTCGGCCGAGCCTGGGAGATGTAGTCCCGGCTCCCGGGCTCGCCGGCGGCCGGCGGGGCTTCTGCGGGGGACTACGTTTCCCAGGCCCCCCTGCTGCTCGGCCGGGCCGCGGGAAGGGCCGGGCTGTCAATCAGCGCGCGTCGGCGGGGGCAGCGGGACGGGGATCCCCCCGCCCGCCCCGTGTCCCGCTAATAATAAGTGCTTCAGAACCTTAAAAGCAGGGAGGCAAGTGTCATGCGGACGCGTCGTAAGGGGCTGAGCTCCGGCTGAGCGCCCAGGGCTGTTTTGCAGCCGGCATAGCCGGGA
>NC_031770.1:23018941-23020421 GCF_001522545.3 Parus major
GCCGTGGGCCGGAGCCTCGGCCGAACTCTCGCTGGAGCCGCCGCTGCTGGGCTGCCGCGACATCCGCGATGTCAGCGGCGTGCAGTACCTGGGCTCGGGGTACACCAAGGCGGTCTATAAGGCGGTCCTCAACCGCACGCTGGCCGTGGCCCTGAAGGCGGTGGACTTCGGCGGGCACGACATCGCCCACTGCGTGCGGCAATTCTCTGCCCTGGGGGACTGCTATCGCCTGGCCGCCTACAAGATCGTCAAAGAGATGATCCTGCTGCAGCGGCTGCGCCACGCCAACGTCCTGCAGGTACGCGGGTCCTGCCGCGGAGCCCCGCCGGGGCGGGTGGGTCGCGCTGCCTTTTCCCCGGCTCTCTGTCCCGCCGCGGACAACCTGTCGGAGCTCCCGCCGCCGGTCCCGGCGTGCGCGGGGAGCGGGCCGGGACCGTGCCGGGGTGCCCCCGAGAGTTCGCACACACCCCCCCGTTCCGTGGGCAGCCGCACCCCCTTCGGCAGGCTCGGTGGGGGTCGCGGTCGCCGGGGCAGATGACCCTGCCCCCGGCACGGCGGTTCCGTACCTTCCGTCCCCATCGCGCGTCCGCGGGAAGGCGCGTCCATCGATGGGCGCTTTCCGCTGGCAGCGGCGGTGCTCGCACCCCGGCGACAAGTGAATTGCCCCGGACGGGCCCGCAGGGCCCGCCACAAGGGCGAGAGCGGTGTGAGATGCGGCGCGTTCCCCCTCCTGCCCCGCATCCCCCGCGGCGGCCGGCCCTGCGAATTGCGCTCTGATCCCGCTTCCTCGTAAACAAAATGAATACTGAGGTGAGGAAGGGGGTGAAGGGCAGGCTGAGGAAGGACTCGGAAATACAAAAACACTACCCGACTGCGGAAAATAAAGGCCGGCTTGAATGCAAGCGCCGCTGGCTCCGGTACCTCCAGAGAGAAGGCAGCGGTGGAGTTTCCCCCGCCCCCGGCTGCCTCTGCTGGGACTCCCGGCGGGCAGAGCTGGATCCGCACAGCCCCGGCACAGGGGTCAACCCGGGGGGCTCACCCAGGCAGGCCGGGTGGGAGTCCTGCCGGCCGGTGAGCGGCACCGCGGCACTTGCCAGAAGGGGCTGCATTGTAGGGCTGTTACACATCAGCATGAATCTCAGCGGGTCCATTTGGATGTAAATGCTGGTATGGAAATTCCTATTGCGTTTCGCATAGCATGAGCGTTGCAGTAGAATAAAAAATGAACGTTAGACCAGACGGTCTCACAGTAGGTGCTTTTTGAACTGAACCTGGTAAAGGAGTTTTGTGTTTCTTCTTCAGCAGCTGCAGCAGGAGTACCAGCTCCCCCACGAGAACTTCAGATCCCAGGGATCAAAGCTCTCGAGTTTCATATACTGTTCAAAGAAAGGCTAGTCATGATTTATCCACGACAAGAAAATAGATTCCTTCCTTCCTTCCTTCCTTCCTTCCTTCCTTCCTTCCTTCCTTCCTTCCTTCC
>NC_031770.1:23020576-23097172 GCF_001522545.3 Parus major
TCCATCCATCCATCCATCCATCCATCCATCCATCCTGCAAACCACAAAACCCTGTACTCCTAGGAAGGGTATTGCTCCTCTTAGCTGTGATGATTTCTGTTTGGAAAAGCCATCGTTACTGGTTGCTCTGAGAGGATTTTGTTTCCCTCCCCAAGACTGGGTTTGGTTTGCTTTTTTTTTTTTTTTTTTTTTTGTAAGCGAGTTGGCCAGCGTGTGTTTTTTAAAAACTTGAGTCATTTTGACTAGCAAGCTTTCCCGTGTTACTCGTGTGTAGTTTTCTTATCTGGAAGGATTAATTTGGCCGTCCCTCTCATAAAAAGAAAGGAGGCTGGGCGCTGTCCGTCCCCGCAGGTGCGGGCGAGGGGTCCTCTGGCAGCGCTGCCGGAGTTGCCCGGCGCTCCGCTTCCCCCCACAGCAAACCTTGGATGAGCCGCAGGAATTCACTTCTCCAGTTCGGTGTGATGTGGAGGAACCAGAGTAATTCTCCGGTCCGGGATGTCAGGTGGACTCTGAAAGGGGGAAGCGCAGGCGACATGCGGGGTGTCCCATGGCGGGGGGACCGGGGCAGGAGCAGCTGGAGGATGAGCAGGCACTTTCCACCAGCGCCAGGAGAAACACGCCCAGCCTCCGTGCTGGGAAAATGCTCTCATGGGGGAAAATCCCGTCTCGTAGTTAAGGCTTCGTATTTACATGCCACCCCATTTAAAAATAGATTACACTTAAATCAGAAACATGTTTTCAGAGTCGTTCCGATTTTGTCACGGTGTTTCCTTTTGCCTGCCCTCCTGCTGCAGGAGCCGCAGCGGTGCTGCCAGGCCGGGAGGAGAGCCCCGTGCCCCTGGCCGCCCCCCTTTGTTGTGTAATGCACCGCGTTGTGGGGGCGCACGGGGCCGGGGTGCTGTGGCCTGAGTGAGGACCAAACGAGTGATAAGGCATTACCTTGAAAGGAGACGGTAAATATCGAGCTGCCAGGCGCTGTTTGGACACTGTCGTGACAGCGCTGTTGGCCAGGAGCAAGTCTCCGGTGTGTGGTGCAGGAGTTGTAGGACCGATGAGGAAAATGGGCACTAGGGAGCAACATGAAATATATTAGTTGTGCCTCGGTTAAAATCTCACACAGGACAGGATCGGCTGACTTTATGATTGTTAACTTGTTTTCACTGTCTAGGGTTTGCTGCCGAGGCAAAAGCCTCAGTTCAAGAGCCAGCTTTTGACAGGCGCTCCTGCTCCCATTAGAGCTACACACGCACAAGCCACGATGCCACCACATCTGCTGGGCCAGCGAGGGCCGAGAGCTTCCCTGCCTTTGCTTCTTGCCTCGGTTTTGCTCCTTTTCCCCCCTCCCCGGCGGCTCCCGGCATAGCCAAATACGAGCCGGCTGCTATAAATAGCAGGAAGGACGTGCCACCCTCCTGTCGCCTTGGCGTGCCGGGGGAGGCCAGGGCTGGCGATCGGCCCCGGCTGGGGCAGGCGGGGGAGCCGGGAGGGATTGGGCAGGGCGGCGGCGCTCACCGGCTCGCTCCTCGGAGACCGCCCGGGGCTGGAGGCGAAGCGGGAGCTCTTCCTCCGGCTCCCCACGCCGCGGGCGTGGGAGGGAGCGACCCCGGGGACGCGTCCATGCAGGCGGCCGGCAGCAGCTCTGCCTCAGCGGGAACCCTCCCGGGCATCCCCGGCCCCGGTCAGGGACTGGTGGCGGTGAGTTTCTTCTGCTGAAAATAAAGTTTCGCGTCGGTTCAGTCCTAGGAAAGGGGGTTTTCCTGTAAATCTCTGGCAGCTGACAGCCTGAAGTGTAGTTTGTAAGATAACAGGCTTGTTCTTTACTGTCTCAGCAGTTCTCATTCTGGCCTGTCTCTTGTCAAAATCAGCTTTTTTTTTTTTTCTTTTTTCTTTTTTTTTGTCATCCTTTTAAAAAGACTTGATTGTTGTACAATATATGATAGAGGGGAAAAGAGCTCTTTCCAGAAAGTACCAGTGCCGTTAGACAACATGCTGACATATCCGCTGTGCCCTCCGCCCCGGGGAAGGAGCCAGATGTGTCAGCTCTGGCAGATGTGCTGAATCAAGTCTAGCAAAAGAAACATGGAAAACCAGCAAGAGGGAGAGCGGATTCACATTAGGCAATGCTGAGGCGTAGGCAGCTTGCCTTCCTGTTTCCATTTCGATGCTTTCCCGTCACTTGCACGAAGGGCCAGCGCTGGGCCATCTCCCCCCCGGCCCCCGCCGTCTGGGGCTGCCCGAGGCTCCCTGGGGCGGCGGCCGCTGGGAAGGGCAGGTGCAGCCTCCAGTGGAAATATATTTGCTTTGGAGTGGTGAAGAGAGGGCTAGTTCATTAAAGTTGATTTTATAATGAAGGGCACCGCGGAAGAGGGGGAACTGGGTCACTGATTTATTGTAACAGAGGATTTAGAAGCCCACTAATTGCTTTGCAGTCGCTCTGTGTCAAATGCGGTGCCCGATCTCTTCCTTTCACTCCGTGCTGTAATTTCTTTTCTTGCAGAGTTCAAATGCTGCTGTCTGAATCCTGGCTTTCTGTGCATTTTAAGATGATTTAGTGTGCTTTAATTCCCTGCCCATATTTGAGGAAAGAAAAGAAAATCAAACCATTTGCAGTTAATTTCAAACAACGAGCACAATTGTCGTGACACAAAGGCAATGTTTGATTTACTGTAATAATGTAATTATAGCCCTGGAGTATCAGAATTAAGGTTGGTGCCATTCATTTTTCATTTGCATTGCTGAAGAGGAGGGAGGGAATGTCTGAAACTGCAGAGGTTTGGAAAAGTGCAAGCTTAATTCTGTGACAGCTATTTATCAGCACTTCCAGTGTGAGTTCACAATGATTCATTTAAGAAGGAGCTACCACTCTCTTTTTAAAAACACACACAAAAGCTCAGAAAAGGGTTGGCTTTGTCTGATGCTGATGGAAGACACCATAACAGCACCAATAGCTTGCTGGCTGCCCAGACAAGGCCGGTTCATTTGGCTTATTTAGCTTTAGTGTGAAGTTAAAATCTGAATGATTTAGATGAAATATCTAGATGGCATCCAATCCAAATATCAAAGTGGTTTCAGTATGAATTGGGTCATTTAGCTCTATTGTATTTGTAGCTGATTTTTTTTTTTAAAGATGGTCGTCTTTACTGGGAGAATATTTGTCTCTTGCAAAATTAATTGTTTAAAATGGAGTGCAAATAATGCATCACTTACTGCTGACAAGTAGATTTAAGATGTGCTAGCCGATCACAGTATTTTTAAATACCCGTTTTTAAACAGGATTTTCTTTTCTTTACATGTGATAATGAAGGGATTTTCTTACCGATGGTTTCCCTATACATATGCATAGCCAACAGGATATGGCAGTTTTAATTTTAATGTGAGAATTAAAATAGTAAAGCTTTGTATACGGTTTTCTTATTCCAGGTGGAACTAGACAATCTTTCCAAGTCTGAATAAGGCCAATATACAATTAATTTCCAGTGCAAATTTATTTTGCATAGGGGTTGTATGGACTCTTGAAGGTCTGGTGCTTCACCATCATTTTTAAAGGAATCACTGTTGTTTTCACAGAAGGCAGGGGGGAAGGGGAGACTGTGCTATAGTGGAAACAAATACCCAGGGACCTCTTCCCTGTTGCCAGCAGGTGGGCATTGAATGCTTTTTGTGATGGCAGCGGTGTAGGATTCCCAGCAACAAGTCTTAGCCGTGTCTGGCTGGAGTTTGGCCATCAGAACGCAGGGAGCTACTGACCTGAGAAAAGTGCTGCAATTGCTGATAGCAACTGGTGGGAGTCTATATGGAGAATTTGTCATTCTTAATTTTTGGATGGGGCAGCAGAGGTTCCCAGCTCTTGGAGATCAAACATTTCAAAATCAAGTGTCTAGGGAGAATTAACCTTGAAGGCGGGGGTTGGCCTCTCACTACGCACCCCACGTACAGGGTTGCTGCCTTTAGGAAGGTCATGTTATACTGGGAGTGTTTTTTTAATGTTTTTCTAAATTGTCTCAGTTGAGCTGCTCTTGGGACAGGTTTGTTAAAGATGAATGAGGCCACCACGTGGTGCAAGACCAGGCTGATAGTGGCTGTTTAACTGGTGCTGGGATCAGAGGAACCTCAGCTCCCAGACAAATGAGCCTGCCATATCTTGTCAGCGACAGGGGAGCTTGGCACCTCTTGCTGGCCACCTCCTTCCTCTGGAAATGCCACCACCACTGCCTGGTGAGCCGTGATGGAGCAGCTTATTTGTCCCAGTCAGTCCATTGCTTGGATTACCATAGGCACATCTTGAAGGAGGTGAGGCATTTTCGTCTCTTGGGTACCCTTCGAGATGGTTAGTGGTGGTCCACACAAGGTGTTGGGGATGGACATTCACGTGGTGAGAGAAAAAAGCAGGCAGTGCCACCTACTGATGGCTCGGCAGAGACAGCCCGCTGCTGCTAACAGATGTCCCCGTAGCCCCAAGGAGCTCGGGCTGGAGTGGAGAAGGGCAGGGAGAGCAGACAGATGCGGTTTGGCGAGGAAAGAAGAATTACACAAAGTGCTTCTTTATTGTAAGACTGCTTCCCAAAAGGCCCAGATGTTATCCTGCACTTTTAAGAGTGAAGAAAGGATCTGTTAACAAGAGCTCCAGAGCTGCTGCAAGCATAGAGCTGATACAATTGCAAACCCACTCTTAACTGTTCCTTTCCCTGGAAGGCAAGCTACACATCTTGATGCTGGAGTCACCCAATAGTATTTTTTTTCCCAGTGAATTCCTTGGGATGGCAGAGGGTGTTCAACTTGCAAAGCTGCTAGCAGGAATGACTTTCCATAAGGCACATGTCATCACATAAGTTAGAAGGACTACATTGTCCCTCCTTCTAAAAGTAGCATTCATAAAACTAATCCCAATCATTTGTTGAATGATTTCTATGGTTGTTTCTCAGTTTTATGTGCCACGTAAATCATTCCAGAAGACTGGTTTGAATTTCTGCCTCCTTTATGGGAGTTGATGGCTTGCAACCACATCCAGTTTCTTTGAGGAGAGCCCAGCACTGCTTCTTCTGCTCAGTGGCTTGGAGAGATCAGTGGTCACCACAGGATGCTGTGGGTATGATCAAGTTCTCCCTTGCTGCTTGCCGTTTTTCCTGGGAGCAACAATGAAAAAACAAGGTCATTCTGGGCCATCAATATCCTGGTCTGGAATTAGTTATGACCAGGACAGAATTGCAGGGGGAGGCAAGCACATGGTTTTTATAACTTACAAGGATAAATTCCTCCTGCCCCCCAGTGTGAGATAGCTAGGTAAATCTCCTCTTCCTGGTATCCAGTGATAAGGCATGTGGGAATTGTTCAAAGCTGCACTGCGGAGGTTGAGACCTGACATTAAGAAGGGTGGTCAAACACTGGAACAGGCTTGCTCAAGAGGTGGTCAATGCCCCAAACCCATCAGTGTTAAGGAAGCACTTGAACAATGCCTTCAATAGCATCCTTTGACTTTTGGTCAGCCCTGAAATGGTCTGGAAGTTGGATTACATAATCATTTCCTGTCCTTTCCAACTCGCCCACTGAAATATCCTGTCCAATCCTATCCCTGAACTGGATGACTATGGGCCTTTTGCACATGCTCTGTCTTCTAGTTGTGACCATGTTTGGGAAGGGCAGGCAGGGATGTGGTGCTTGGCCAGGGAGGAGGAGAGGACACCTGGAAGGGGACACCAGGGCTGGCATAGCTCTGCTTCTCTGTCTTTCTGCTCTCTGCGTGGACACGGTGTTGGTGGATTCAGGCTCAGGCTGTGCTTGGAAGTGTTGCTGGCCTGCCTTGTTAAGTGTCTGTGTCAAATATGCAAGCTGGGCTTTTTAAAAGATATTTTTAAATGGATTTTTGTGTCAACACAGTTGTCTGATGGCTCAGGTGGATGCCCCACAACATCTAATTTCTGTTGGCATTTTTCATTTGAGTGATGGCCGTGAAAAACTGGACAAGAACTGGTTCTCACAGGCACTGTGCTAATACTAATATTGACTCTAGACTAATTTTAAAGGACTTGTTATTTTTCATCACACTCAGCTGAACTGTTCAGTTTAGGTAACAGACACCAAACATGGGTATTTTATATTATTTTAGGCCAAATTTGGGAAAACTTAGTTTGGGTAGACTTGCCTTTTTCTTGGACTATGTAGCTGCATATATACTCCAAGCTTATTTTAAAGCTTGCCATGATAAAGTTCAAAATTATATGACTCATACCTAAGAAAGAAGATTTATACAGATGGATTTGTTATAATAAATCCAAGACAAGCATTTCTGAACATGTGATGCACAGAGGTTATTTGACAGTTTTTTAAAGCAAACCCATATCATGACAAAGGGTTAATTTAAACTTGTGGTGCACTGGACGTGAATGCCGTGGCTGTGGATGGAGGTCAGGGGGGCTTCTGATCTGGCTATTTACAAGGTAATGAACTATGTCTCCAGTGATACCATCCTGTTTCCACTGAAATCATGGTTGTATGAGTGATCCATTTGTCTTCACTGGAAGGCTTTACAAGAGTAGGCTGCTTGAGTGACTAAATATTTGCAGGGTTGGGCCTTGAGCTTGTGCAGTGCAATGCAAATTCAAAGTGCTGTAAATGTTTTTAGTAGAAGAATTTTCCACTTCAGAGTATAAGGAAAGCAGGGAGAGTAAAAGGGAGATAACATTACTAAATCATAAGATTATAGCCAACATAATATGTGTCAGAGCAGCAGGTATGTATGGATATGTATACACACACATACCTCTAAAATATATGGAGATATCTGTGGACCTTTATGGATATAGCAACAGATATGGGTAAATACACATAATGTCTGTTTCTGAGTACTACAGTCCAATTTTTCTATTAATGAAAATGTTTAGTAGCAGTGCCAGGAATGAGATTATTGTACCTTTTAGTTATCCTGCAGTTTAGTGGTAATCATGATAATACATTTATAAATAAAGCCTAGGCAGAACTGTGAATTTAGAGTTCAATATTTGAATTACCTACTACTTGCTCTTGGTTCCAAAATTCAGAAGCAGGCAAAATCCTGCCTCACAGCTGTCAGCACACAGTTTGGCTCCCACTTTCAAAAGGTTCTGCATGGTGCAGGGGATGTTCTGTGTACAGTCTTTCTCCAGTGAAACTCAGCACTTTGCAAGGTTTGATTGCTAGATTTCAATGGGAGAAAATAATTTTCTCATGCGCCTTCTTGATATATTCTATAGCAGGAAAGTCGGCACTGGATTGATCTTTAGCAAATTTAGGCATTGAGTTCCCTGCATTTTCCAGGTTCCCTGCATGTTAAAGGTTTTCATGTACTTTTGAGCTGGTTTGCAATATATAAAAGTATTTTAATATGCATTTAAAAAAAAAATAGAAACATTTTGAAATGCACATGCAAATATTATGTGTGTACATTAGATATCAGAACAGGCATATACATATATGCCATATGTACAAAAGATATATGTGCTTGTGTGTATATGTATGTATATTTATATATGTATGTACCATCAGCAATGAAGGGAAATTTTTAAAGCACAAGTGATTAATAAATCTTAAAGTGGCAGAAATGTATCAAATCCTGTACTGGTAAATCGTAGCTGTATCAGGCTGTGCTGGGGATTTCTGCTCTTGCAGGATTGGACTGTCTGAGTGCTTCAAGGATGAAAGGTGAATCCAAGGACTGATTGCCTAAAAATATTACATTAACTTATCAATGAAGTAGCAGGAGCTTCTAAAATATTCTGTTCTGGTTTTGAGACATAGCAGCTCAAGCAAACGGCTTATCAAAGACCAGTAGGAGCTTTTTATTTCCCCCAGGCACTGAAACACTACAAAATACAATCTTGACACAACCAGTTTTGATTAAGCAAGTCTGTGTCCATGTATTTCTGAAAAGAAAGGCTGTATGAAGTGTTGACTACTGTTACTCTTTGTACATGGGAGATAGTATTTCATTGCACTTTTCTATTGTGGGCAGAAGTTGGGTCCTACTGTAGTCAAAATTAAAAGAGAATAGCAGTCCAAATTGAATGAGAAGAGAGGTTTCTGAAATTTACTTCTGTTGTAATGCAGTTGAGCCTGTCACTTATATCACAGCTGGTAACAGTGTGCTTGAGGTTCACTTTCCAGGACTCACAGAAATCTCGTGTTCATTAAAGAAAAAAGGGGAATATTGCCAGTTTTTGTGGTTGTAGAGAAAGAAGAATATTTACAACGTGTTGTGATTTTTAGGGAAATGTATGATCTGTGCAGGGGCATTTTGCAGTCCTGTCTCAGCCCGGCAGCAGAGCCGAGCTGAGCCAGCAGAGCCCCAGCTGGGAAAAGTGGCTGGAGACCGGTTGGGAAAATGTGGGTCCTACTGTTTGTGACTGAGCAACCTCCATAAAGGAAATGTAACCCTTTGGCAATGGGTCTGGTTTGACATTTATTTTAATGAAAGTCCAGCCAGGGTGTCTACACCAATGCAGGAGGGCTCATCGTTCGCACAGACTTATCCTTCTGATGACAGCTTAATAAGCTTCTTTATTTTGTGTTTTTATTGTCAGTAAGCTTGTTGGCTTTTGTGTAGAGGATGACCTCTGCTTTTGCCCTCCCCTGCTGCCCCAGCTCTTCTGAAAGGGGCGCCTCTGTCCCCATAATTTGTAGTAAAAGGGAATTGTAAAGGGAGGTGAACTGGCTGGCTGTTAGGAACACGGGCTCCTACAATGCAATATTACTTTCACAGGAGGCGACTCTGTATGCCCAGCATGCCTAAAAACTTGGGAATCAGTGGGAATTTTGGGTGCAGAAAGACTAATGCAGGACTGAGCCTTTATGACCGAGAAAATCCAAATGGTGAGGGAATAATTTGGTAAACGGGGCTACTCAAAATAAATGAATTACAACACATGATGTGAGAACAGGTCAACATTTCATATCTGGCATACATTTTTCTAAACAGACAGAAAGGCATCCCAGTATCGTGACTGTTTGCTATTAGATTCTACACAAAAAATATATTGGGGTGGCATTTAAATGCAGTGACTCGAGATAGCAAAAAGATGTGAGATTGTATTTCTTTCCATTCATTTAATTGGAACCATACTGAAAAAGCGTATGAAAACCATCACTCTTCAATATGTCTGAAGTGTAGCTTTGTGACGCTGAGAATGATGTCCAACCTAATAGAATTTCAGATAGAGGAGATATTTTGGCTCATCTTTTGCTTCCAGCTATATTCAGTTTCCCCATGTGGTTATTTTTCTTGTTATTGTATGCACCAGCTATCTGTTTCTTACTTCACTGTCTGGGAATACAAACCATTCTGTCTCATTTCTGACCTTAAAATGGATTGGACAAAAACAAAAGGAAGTTAAAAAAAATGTTTTGGGTAGTACCCTTGTTTCTTGTGTTCTGTAAGTCAGCTTTTTAAACGAAAGGCCTCAGTATTGCTGCCTGGGAATATTTTGCTTGTGTATATATTCTGTATTTTGTGACTTCTGTGTGCTGGGTGGTGGTTCATCAGAAGGGGATGAATGTAACCATTTGAGATGCTTAACTGGCTGTTGGGACTTGCCCAGTTTGTAATCATGGTAATTGCACATACATATATGGCCATGTAATTGCATGTGCCCTTTTGCATTTAGTTTCAGGAGTTCATTTAGAAAAGCATAAATGTGACCCAATAAATCCTTTATATCTCAGACTTCTCTGCTTTTATAACTCTATATGATTATATAGTAACACTGTATCTGGAGAGGTTTCACTTCAGTAAAATAATAAAGAGCTCGGGTTAGTTTATAGATATAGTCAGATACTTGGGCAGTGAAGACTTCTGCCAAGGTACAAACAAGACACTGAAATGAAAGAATTATGGGCAAAATTCCAGCTGAGAGCAAACCTAACTTCTTGTTATTACTGTTGGCATTCATGGATCAAGATACAATAGACATAAATAGGTACTGCAATTAATTTCTACTCCTGTGATCATATGCACATAAATAGATAGACTCATTTTTCAATATTTTTCATGTAAATATATATATATGTATTATGTTTGTATAATCAAAAGGAATGGTTTGTCTCCTCTGTTTCTGTTTCCAGAGTTGTTTTCACAAATGTTGACAGTGTCTGATGGAGACTGATACCTTTTTTGTATTCAGTATTCCTGTGAATCAGCAGCTACTACAATACTGTCATTTCCCATCTGGATTGCTTGCTAATTTCCCTTATGGCTTTTTTTCCCAGTGGATAGTATTATTGTGCTAAAGACAAGAGCTGCAGATGATACAGAAACATCATCTAGATTTCTAGCAGAAACAGCTGGATTTTGACACTCAGGAATGAGGGTTTTCAAACCTGCCAAACTTCATCCCTTCTCCTTAGTGTGCCCACACACATAAGGGGTGGCAAGTAGCTGGTAAGGACTGCAGAATCCAACTTTCTCTGATAAAACAATATATTTTGTAGTAAATATTTTCATTTGATTCAACTTTTGGCTAGCACAGATAGCGTAAACAGTTGTGTTGATGTGGTCTTCTAAGATTTAATTCCTGGCATTAAGCTGCACAAAAGTGGTGTTGTAGATGATAAGGAACAAACCCAGGTCTGGTCTGAATGGCTCTAGATGGAGAAATTATTGCTGTTAATATCCTTGTCATGGTTGTGGCAGTAAAGACAAATGTCTGTTCTCCTACTTCAAATGTTTGTATTGGCATCTATCACAATTTCTCTTTTTGGCATGTTTTAAAATAAGATAATCTAGATTTTTTTTTCTTTTTTTTTTTTTTGTTTAGGTTAATGTTCATGTTTAAGCAGCCGTTTTGAAATACAGTGCCATTTTTACACCAAAAAGAAAAATTGTTTACTTCTTTTACATTTTTTGGCACCCTTTTTTCCTTTGAATGTAGACAGCTAGAGTCAAAACTAGCAGCATGGCTCATAACAAAGCCCGTATTTGCTGACTTTAGCCTGGTCTTTGCTTTTCTGCCTGGGGAGGTCACAAGCTGTAAGAATGTGCTGGATGCTGGAATCTGCTCACAGGGGCTGTGTGCAGCCTCAGCCGCTCCCTCTGGCTATGGCACTCTGCTTTCCTCATGATTTGGGACTGTCCCGGTTCTGGCTGCCTGAGCCTGGCTTCCTCTGCAGGGCCACATCTTAGTGCTCTCAGCACCAAGGAACTTGCCTTGTCATCTTCTCTGAGCTTTCTAAAAGTAAAAGAAAAAATTTGATTAAAAAAAAACTAATTGCTGTGGGCAAGGCAGTAGAAGGGTAGCAACAGGACTTTTTTTTTTTTTTAATGCTGCATTTTCACACCAACCCTTTTACTGTATGTTTTATTTGACTGGGGGCAGAGAATACATTTAATTTTATTTCATGTGCATGCTGTTCTGGCTGGAAAGTTGTGATCAGATCCTTATCTGGCTCATTTAATATCCTCTCTGCCAGGGCTTGGCAGGGAGTTCTTAAAAGCCTGTCTCCCAGCCTGTCAGACATTGTCCCACTCCATATAAAGCAAGACAGTCTCTCCTCCACAGTCTTTAAATATTCTTCTAGTGCAATTATTTGTGCAAGTGGAAGTCATTCAAATATCCTTGGAAAGCAAATAAAAGAAGAAGCTGGAGTATGGCTGAAATTGCCATTTAAATGCTTTTAAATTGTAGAAGCTACTGGCAAATAGTATTTTGGAGTATTTGCCTTGCTTTAATGATATTGTACACAGAAATTCATCAGGTATAGCGAGAAGCAATTTTTGGCTGAGAAAAGATAAATGTTGGCCTTTCAATTGCTTTTCAAGGTGCTGTGTCATTCAAATACACATTGGCACTCAAAGCACAAACACTAATCCTGTGGAAAATGTCATTAAAACTATTTTACATTATTTTTTAAGCATAAAATCGGTATTATTTAGTCAGGTGTTGCATAGGTTAAATTACCTTTCCTCAGGTTTTTTACTGTTTCTGCATTCATAGGTATGTTAGACAAAAAATAACAATAATAATAATAATTTTATCCATTTGTCATGGATTGACCCTATTTGGATGCAGGGCACCCACAAAAGCCTCTCGCTCAGCTGGAGAGGGGAGAGAAAATATTGAAAAAGGCTTGTGGATTGCGTTATGGAGAGGGAGAAATCACTCAGCAATTAATGTCATGGGCAAAATATTTTGGGAAAAATTAATTTGGTTTATCAAGTCATAATAGGGTAATGAAAGATAAAACCAAATCATAAAAACAGCTTCTGCCCACTCCTTCCTGGGCTCCTACTTCTCTCTTGATTTTCCTGCCTCCTTTCCTGAGCAGTGCAGTGGTAATGAAGGTTGTGGTCAGTTAATCATATGTTGTTTTTTCTCCTGAGGAGAGGGCTCCTGAGAGTCTTCCCCTGCTCCAGCATGGGGTCCCTCCCACGGGAGACAATCCTCCATGAACACCTCTAGTGCTGAGTCCTTCCCATGGGTTACAGTTCTTCATGAACTGGTCCGGAGTGGGTTGCTGCCACCAGATGTAGTCCTTCAGCATGTGTTCCCTGCAGGGTCACAGTCAGTGCCAGAAACACAGTCCACAGCCTCCTTTGGGACTCCACATGCCAAGGTGCACTGCGCTGATGATGCCTGCTTGTGTTGTTTTCAGCTCTATGGCTATTGCTACCAGGACAGCAATGACATCCCAGACACGCTGACAACCATCACTGAGCTGGGCTCGCCTTTAGAGATGATTCAGCTTCTACAGACTTCCTGGGAAGACAGATTTCGGGTGAGTAACAACTAACAAGGACTTTTAGGAGAGTGAGAAATAAATAATATTATGAAGCAGGGGTCATGTACTCTTCAGCGCAATTCACATTTATTAAACGTTTGTTTTGCACCTGATTACATCTTAGTTAAGAAGCAGTATTTAGCACTCTGCTTCTGTAGTGTTTAAGATACTGTGTTATTTTGTCTGTCAATGTTATCTAATTGTAACTAGTTATATGGTTTTTACATGATATCTCAAAACATTTCTTACTTGTTAAGAAGTAAGGAGGTCCAGGAGTTTTGGCATCGTGCTTTGCAACTGGGGTTTAAACAATAGAAGGATGTTACATTTGTCTCCTGATCCTTATCATAGGTTTGTTTTATAATTGTTTTCTGCTATTTCCTGCTCTGTTCATTTTTTCCTGGGGAAAGAGTGAAACAAACATACACAAATCTCGATCCCAGTTTGTCCACCGCACTGGCAATTTACCAGGAGCACGAAGGTCACACTTAATTTGTCCAAATTGAAGCCAGACAGCAGCAATCCTTTGATCAAGACAGTGCTGTCTCGCTTGGTGTATATGGGGACGTGTTGCTGTCTGAGGTTAACTCCCTAGGACGTGGAAAGGCAGCAGCAGTCTCCATCTGAAACACTCTGGTTGCTCAGTTACTACATCTGTGCCACAAAATTAAAAGTGTGCCTGAGTGAGCTCCGAGTGGAAGGAGCAAGGTGCAGCCCAGGGCTTTGCTGTGGCATTCCTGCACTCTCTGGAGGCTGTGAGCAGGATTGGAACCTGCTGGAAATGGCTCTGGATCCTGCCTGAGGACAGTGCCGGAGAGCAGCCTCAGTGCTGGTCAGACCCAGCCAGAGACCATGCTAGCCAGTGTGCATGTGGGATTAAGCTTCTGTGCCCAGGAATGTTCCCTGGCAGGATTTATTTTTCTCATACAGCTGGAGCAAGTGTGTTCCCTACACTAAGCTTCAGCTCTCTTTTCCTGGAAGAAGCGTGGTCTTAATAAGCAGCAGAGGTACTCAGCAGTGTTCCACACAGAACACAGGAACATCTGCCTTTAGCTCATCTCATCTAGGGAATGCAAATAATGGACTGTGACAGCAATTATGTACAAAATAAATGACCAAGAGATACGTGAGATTATGGGTAATAAACAGAGAAGTTTCTTTCCAGAGTGGATATTTCTGAGTGAGCAGTTGCAAAGGAGATAAAGAAGATGAAGATGAAGACAAAGACTTTCACAGAGGTAGAATTACTGGTGAAACATTCCTGTGACCACTGCAATGAAGTCCTAAATAATGTTGTGCTCATTTGTTTGTCTAGGATGCTACTAACACAGAAAGGAAGGAAATAAAATTGTCTTCTTGTTATGTGAGACTTTTTTGTGGTCCAGTCCTGAAAATGACTGCATAAGTCCATGAGGTTCTTCCTACAATTGATAATTTTCTTGTGTGGACAGATTCAGCAGTAAGCTGAGTAAGCCAGAGGTGTGTGACACAGAGCAAAGCTTTCACCTGTGTCCTTAAACCTTTTTGTAAAAGGGGGCATTTGCAGTCCCATCCTGCATCAGGTCTGCATGGCAGAGACTGTTGGGGTTGGGCACAGAGGTTGCTGATGCAGGAACAGGGGAATTTGAGAAAAGACAATAATTTTGGATGGCAACCTGTGGGTTTGTTCAAACTAAATTCTTGGTTTGTTGACATTTGAAGATACCTATGTTATAGGATAGCTTGGGCTGGATGGGCTTTTTCTCTGCAGGGTATTGCAGAATGACACAGACATGAGTTCTGTGTTCTTCCAAGGAGGAGGTAAGATTGGTCAAGTTTAGCATCCCTTAACCAGGCTTGTATACACCCAGAAACATCTCCATACGAACTATGGTGTCCTCTAAGTAGGAGAAAAATGTTCTTGTCAGGTCAACCAGGAGAAGGATTGTGTAGGAGCATGAGATGGTCCTAACATCCCACAAGTGAAGTGTCTGTGAGGGATAACTTCAGCAGTGCTCAGCTTTTTTAAGGATGCACTGAGCTGCAATCTTGAGTGTATTGTCTAAGCTCCTAGTCTGAATTTGGATTTGACTACCTCAATGCACGTGCCCTTAAAATTGTATTTTAATAGAAAACAAAGATTACATATAAACAGTAAAAAGCCTGCTAAACTGAGTAAGACCTGTTATTTATTTAATACATAAAATAAAAATTCCAGTATTTAACTGTGTTCATATTACTGCGACATTTGGATTAATAGGTTACGTAGTGGACTCTAAAGGAATGCATGAATTGAAAACAGGACTCTGGTAAGGGGGCTGAATTCAGTGTTCATCAGGGTTGCTGTCTAGTAAGTTACTCAAGTTTCTAACTTGCAGTGGAAAAGTGAAACATCAGCACAGAGCTCCCACCTCAGGCTCAAAGTGGTGCATGAGGGTCCTCCAAGGCAGACCTGTCAAGGTAGACAGACATATGGACTTACCCTGAGGCATGGTGAAGAGTTACTTTGGACCCGTGGAGCTCCTCTTCCTGGGAGGAGGAAGGAAGAAGGAAAAAATCAGAGGAAAAAGTGGAAAAAAATTATAAAAACAGTCAAGAGGCATAGGTACAGAGGCAATACAGACACTCTCTGCAGTTGGGGCTCCAGGCGTGGGTGCAGGGCAATCCAGCCAAAATTTCCAGACCTGCAGTTCGTAAAGAGCAGGATCAGACTGTGTGGTCAGCGCCTGTGCATAATGTTATTAAAAGTTAATGCTTTTATTTCTGTTAAAAGTAAGAATAGCAACAATGAGCCCTGCTTCAAGAATAGTGTGGGAAAGCACTTGTAAAGAAGCTTATTTTTGTTTCACGTATCTCAGGATTTTACATTCAACTATGTTAATCCTGTGAAAAATACCTTGGTTGCAACATTTAGTTTTGAGGGTAAGTTATAATGCTGATATTAAGTCATAAATTTACGGACATATCTTCAGGTAAAGTGGTTTTGTTGTATATTTTGCACTGAGAAAATAATGCTAGGTGCCCATATTTTTGTGTTTCAGATATGTCTCAGCTTAGTTCGGCTTCTGCATTACTTGGCTCACTCTCCTCTTGGCTCGGTGACATTACTGGATTTTCGCCCTCGGCAGTTTGTGATTGTGGATGGGGAGCTGAAGGTGACAGATCTGGATGATGCCAGTGTTGAGGAGAGCTCTTGCACTAGTAACAGTGACTGCTTCATGGAATTCCCTGCAAGAAACTTCACCCTGCCCTGCTCAGTTGAGGGACGGTGTCAGAGCATGAATGAAAAGAGGAATCTCTACAATGCCTACAGGTCTGTGATCAGATAAACTCATGTAGAGTTTAGAGTGGGCCTAGAACTCCGGCATCCTTTAGAGTTATTCACATCAATGAGCACATATGGTCTCAGAACCAAAGCCCGGGAGTAAGTGAAGCCATGAATAATTGTTCCATTTGTGAAAATACATGGCATTTATAACATTTGAAATGTTTTTCATACTCTGAGTGTGATTCACCACTCAGTCTAATTCTGTGTTGGTTGAAGCCCACTGAATTCTTCACTCAAGCTGAGATTTTCATAGGAGAGAAGCATAAGCACTTTTGGAGCTGGGGGCTCACAAGCTCTATGGTGAGATGATCCAGCAGTTCTTTGGTGTGAGTTAAGAGGGGTCTTCACATGTTTTACACCACCAGCTGAGCAAAGGGCTGGCTTTAGAGGGAGACTTAGAGCTCAGTTCACATCCTGCCCTCTGGCTCAGTGCTCCCTGCCTTGCTGAAGCCTGCTGTGATAGGATAACAGCCCCAGTGTGTCCCTGGAGCTGCTGGGACCACCCTCAGTTGCTGACAATCTGGGTTCTAAGCCCAAACCTTTTAAAGCAAGGGTGGTCTTTTCACTCTTCCCTCCCAGTCCTGGGTCTGTGTGAGCAGGTGCTGGGGGAGTGACTCCCAGTGCCATGCCCACAGTGGAGGTGATGGGCCATGCTGGACCAGTTGGCCACACTGGAGGAAGCGTTCCACTGTTGCAGCCATCTTCCAAATTCGATTCTAAAGGTTTGTCCACATTTATAGCTGGGTCCTTTTGGGTGATGGCTTTGTGTTTGTGGTCTTAGCTCTTCCCCATCTGCCATCACACCCCCAGAGGGCTGTGTGGGGTGCTGGGGGAGCCATGTCACTGCTTTCCAGGGAGCCAGTAGTGGATGCTTAGTGCCATGCTCATCCTTCCATTGCCACTCTGTCTGATGGGTGCTGCTGGGACAGGCGGCCACTTTGGCTGATCCACACAGGAGGATGGAGATCTCAGAGCAGTGCCATAGTGGTGTGCTCATTTCTTAGGCTTCCCTTTCAAGTACTGTGCCATTCACTGCCTTCCAAACCACAGCGAGGAGAGGCTGCTCCAAAGAGAGCCTTCTGCTTTGGTCACAGAGCGCTCACCAGCATGTGTGTAGCATTAGCTGACCACACTGAAATGGGCTGCACCACATGACAGCCTTCTGCAGTTGTGCAGTGCAGTATTTAGTGTGTCCTGCAAGATTTTCCATTTCCATTTGCTTGGCTTAAAGATCTTGCTTAGCTTGCTGGCTTTTGGTTAAGACTGTTTTACTGGTTCTGGGTAAGAAGCCTGTAATAGGCACCCATCCATCTCAGTCGTAAATGGGGACATGTTTGTGCTGTGGTGGGCTTGTGGCAGGTTGCTGGTCACGCTGAAGGAAGTGGTCTTTTTCTAATACAGTTTTTAGTATTGCCTTTGAACTGCTCTCTAGTGTGTATTTCATGCACAGTGTTCTCAGCCCCTGCTTTGCCTTAATTCCATAGAGACAGCGGGGTTTTGTTGATGGGTGGATTCATGCTGTGGGAGGCTGTGACCACCCATGCTAAGGTATTACAACAAACCCCAGCACTTGTCTTGGAGGGTGAAATCCTCACTTCATTAGGGATAGGCTGCTAAATTTGTTATTTTCATAGGTGTGCTCTGTTGCTATAGGCTTAGAGGGTGCCCTCTGATGCTGTTAGAAGTCAAAACCCCTTGTAATTTTAAAATGCAGCACACCCTAACCTTGGAAGCATACTTAAGTCTATCTCACTGGTTTCTTTATGAGGTAAATAATTAAAGGAGAGAAAACATTTGGGAGAAACCTCTACCAGAACTGGCCCATCTTGGCTTTCAGATGGTTACCTCCTGTCACAATTGTGTCACACTGTGTTTTCCTCCAAATATTTGGGGGAAGAGTTTCCAAAGCACTGGACAGTTTTGAAAGTAAACATAATTAATATTTTGAACTATTAACCAATGGCTGAGATGAATTCTTCATCATTGAGAATTCTTAAATTAGGATCAGATAGTTCTCAAAAAGAAGGAATTTGTAGGAACGAATGTAAAAGGATCTGACAGTCTGTGTTATGCAGATCACAGGGGACACCACTGGCCCTGGAATCGATGAATAACAAATGTTCCTGCAATTAAGTTGTGCAGACTCCAGTGTCTGTACATGTCAGGATTTCACATGTGGGTGTTTGCAGAACAGTTGCATGTTTCTGTAGCCCTGTAGCTACGGAAAAACAATAACCTCCGTGACTTGCTTCCAGCCAGCACTGAGCAAGCTTAGTGACAGCTACTGAATTTTTGTGAAGAACTATTCACAATCAGTTGGACTCTGCTTCAGGGATAATCTCTAAGCAAAAACAATGAGCTAAAATTTACCAGACAAGTTATTTGTTACAAATGTTGTGCTGCTCTTCAGATTTCTGTATGTATTTACATTGGCTGTTTCATACTTATCATCAGGAAAACCTACTCAAGTGGATTATCCCACTTGGGAAAACCATAAACATCATTTTTGTCTGGGGTGAAAAAGGGAGTTACATTCTTAAAGAAATATTTATTGTGTAAATAGAGTGTCAGCTCATCAATACTTGCTTCTATGATCAATTTTTGGTATCAATAACTGAATTTTCTAATTTGTGCTTATGTAAAACATCTGCTGGTCTCCCTCCTGAGCATGAGTCCCTGGCAGTTTCCATTTGACAATGTGGTCTCTGTATATGAAAAATTGTTTACCTCACTTTGCAGGTTAGATGTGAAGTAGGGCAATTTACCAATTGTGTTCCTACTCTTTTCATTAGCCAATACTTATGTCCAGTAGTTCTGTTTATATTGTCAAGTCCTGACCTGTCCATCTCCATCTTAGGTTTCTGTGACACTGAGTTGGTTGCAATAGGTGTTTGTAGTATTGGCAGAGTAGTAGAAGTCTAAAGGAGGAGTATGATGTACTTAAGGGATAATATATATTATATAATATATATAATCATATATTGATTATATATAATATATATAATTATATATATATAATATATTATATATATATTATATATATAATATATATAATTAGGAGTATAATGTACTTCAAGGGATGGTAATGGCACATTGTTTTTTCTTTTGTAATAAAAAATATTAAAGTGGAGTTGTGGAATCTCCTTCTCTATAGATATTTAAAAGTCACAAGGACACAATCCTAAGTAACTTGTTCTAGGGAGCCCTGCTTGAGCAGGGAGGCTGGACTTAGCTGGCCTGCAGTGGTGCTTTCCAACCTCCCCATTCTGTGAATCTGTGATTCTGCATCCATCAGTGAATACCTACATGAATGTATCTTGATTATAGGTTAATAAAAGGAATGGAGAGGACATTCCGTATTCCAGCAGCATTAAAAGAATAGAAGGTGGCTTTCTTCTGGCAATTAACTTGAAAATTTAAGATAGCCATAGTAAAGAAAACAATAATTCCATTTATTAGAAATGAACAGAAATCTAATCTATGCATTTTCAAGGTTTGAAAAAAAAAAAAACAGTTCCAAGATTTATGGGGTTGATGGCATCCTTTTAGTTTGTTGAAGTACAGACAGCTTTGCAAATGGTTGCAATCCATGGGACTTCACAGCAAATTGCTGTATTAATGGAACATTTACATAGGTACAAGGCAGCCTTGTATGCAGCAGCGTGGTCTGGGTAGGCCAGACAGCTGTGTGTGAATTGTCTCAGCTATGTATTTATTTGAGTATAGAATACCATTGTATTTCCTGAACAGGTCAGTGGCATGTAAGCAATAGGAATTTTATTCCTTGTGATGTTCAGGAGTTACCAAGATATTTGTAAACTCTTGCAAAAAAAAAAAAAAAAAAAAAAAGTCAATATTGGTTACTTTTCTATTGCAGGTTTTTTTTTACCTATCTTCTTCCACACAGTGCTCCATCCTCACTGAGACCATTACTGGATAAGATAGTCAATGCAACAGGTAATCACAATAAACATGGTAATGCAAAGTAGTTGCTTTTTTAGTGTAACTATTAAGATTGGGAGGGGAGGGTGCTGCTTTTGTGCTCACTGCAATAGAACTAGATTGTTTTTCTATCCAGGATAAAATTGCTCTCATACCAAGAAGGCAAGAATGGGCCCATACACCAGATAATTCCCATTTTTATATTTTACCTAGGTGTCATGGGAGTATTTGTTTCATCCTGACATCTCAGCTCTGGGGTGAACTGCATTCCTTGTGGGGTCTGGAAGAATTTCTGTCCCTGGAAAGGGAAATTTTAATGATAACACCAGGATACTTTGTCATTGTCAATGATACCAGTGGTGTTTTACTCCTCAGAAGCCAGAGACAAAATGACATTTCCATAGATTTTCACTGATCACCAAGGTAGTGACTTTGAGACAAGAGTAGCTGCCTGTAACACTGATTTGAGGCTTTTTCAGTGCTTTGCTCCAGTGTGCATCCAAAGGGAAAATAAATGATGCTGGGCTATAGCTAATGAGCAAGCAAAGCTTTGGTGCTCCTGTACCGGCTGATGTTGATCTCTTGTGGGGAGTTCTCAGTGTTTTGTGCCTGCAGGCCTGGGGCTACCAGCTGGACAAGCCAGCCTCTGGAATGCTTGGGTCAACCAATCCTCAGGGATTTCCTGCCCATGTCACAGCCCTGCCATGCTTGGGCAGGGCACCATGGGGCTCCCATGCTTAGAGCTTCATTCAAATGAAACCTTGTTTTGTCCTGTGCAGGATGCTCCTCATCTAAGTCATTCTTTTCCTCTGCTTTTAAAGGAGAGCTTCACTGGGGAATAGATGAGACAGCTGCTCAGCTGGAGAGAGTTTTGAATCTGTATAAGAGTGGGGAGTACCTGCAGAACACAACCCGGGTGCCGAAAACTGGTAAAGTCATCTTTCTTGAAACTTACAATCTGAGACTTTGTTGTGAGGTTTGCAAAGGCTAATGTACAGAAAACAAAGCTCAGTGGTCCTTGAAATTACACACGTTTATCTGCTTCGTGCTTCCTGGGAGCCTCCTGTAACTCTTCTCGTTATGTGATGTAGTTCAACATCCATAAGTATGAGCAGGCTGTAGTAGGAATAAGGAAATCCAAAGGGAGTTCTCCATGACAGATTTATGGCAAATGTGTTTCATCACATCCACACACTGCTCTTATCATATCAAAACTTGCCTGAACATATATCGGGGAGAATCCAATCATGAGGCCGTAACCCCCCATGGGTTTCCTGGGACTTAAAAGGAATTTCTTGTAACATAAGCATTTGTAGATTGGAAGACTAAAATTTTTACTTCCTTTGCAAGGGAAAAATAGTGTGTCCTTCAGCTTCTGCTAGCAATAGAATAAAAAAATAGAAAAAAAAAGAACAGGATGAAAACAAGGCCAAATAACAGTATCTTTTTCTTAATATGTCTATTCAAGCTGTGGTACGAAGTGGTGCGTGTTCTTCCTAGAAGGATGACTGTGGAATTGTACATGTCAAATAATATTATGTGTGCTGGAAATGACTTTTAAGCCCAACAATTCTAAAAACTGTTTTGCAAATTATTTTTGTGTACGTGCAATGTTCATGTCAAACTGTCAACATAATTGACTGCAAGTTGATAGGAAAATTATGGCTTTGCTGTAAAAGCTCAGTAAAGAGGGAAAGATGGGTTCTAAATGAAGATGAATGTTGGCACAGGGGGTTTGAAAAGTTCAGTGAAACATTTGCTCAGTGAAAGAGACACAGGAGCCAAATTCATTATGATTGTAGCTCTGTTAACCTCAAAGGGCCATGATACCAGGGATGAATTTGACCCACTTATCAGAATAATTCAATATTTATTTTGTTGTAAAATTGGCAGGAAAATTGTTGCAGGTGTTCATTTAACTTTCTAATTTTCAGCTTTTCATCACAATCTGTGCTGAGTGATACCTGTCAACACAGCAAAATTATTTTCAGCAGTACAATCAATAGCACAAACATGTCCGTTGTTGAAGAAGTGCCAGGAGAGCTGAAGTTGTTCTGTGATGCTGGTTGATTCCAGATTTCATTGCTGTATCAGGATGAGGTGAAGTTTTTGAATTTTAGAGGTCTGTCATGTTTATAAAGTCTCACAAGAGAGAAGCTTTGGACAGCAGTAGTCAGTGTATCAGTGCAGGTTTCCACTGATATGAAGCAGAGCTCCGTGCATATTTAGCTACTTTAATAATTACACATTTTTGTGTTCATTAAATTCTGTAGAATCCTGAATAACATGACACAGGATCTGCTACACCCATTTTCATGGTTGGTAATGCCCTGCTCTGCAAGGAACTTGTTTTATTTGCAGGACACTGCTAATGGACTTAGGCACTTCACAGTGTGACCAAAGATGTTGAAAATCTTTAGATGCTTTGTGTAATGTATTAGATAATGTACATTAAATACTATGAGTGTAATGTTGAATTTCTTGATAGGAAAATGTTCTCAACCAGGGACAAGCCTGAGGAATTTGGTATCTTACTAGAAATTATACTTAGATTAGATGTGTTCTCAGACTTAGCTGCCATGCCTTTAAGATGTGCAGGCCACATTAACAAAATAGAAAAGGTGTTGTAATTTATTTCTATTTTAAGACTCCATATCCTTGCCACACAAATATGAAGAAGTCATATCATGAGAGTTAAAATGTGCCTACATACCCACTTTTATCATTTTAATTCTAACCATAAGCTATCCTCAATTTTGACTGATATTTGATACTAATATTGTGTTGGAATGAATTTTTAAAATTCATTATGGAATTAGAAAATTTTAAATAGAATTTATTTGGAGATAGTGGAATGAGGAATTCTCCTGTGGTACAGTGGAGTTGCAGGAGAGGATGACAGCTGTCCTGGAAGGGAGTGGTGTCCAGGGAATGGGCTTCTTTTACTGGCAGGGTGTTCCCAGCTAAGATTGCATCCTTGCCACTGAAACCAAGGCTGAACAGCTGAGCAGGTGGAGTATTTTGTATAGATCTTGGTAGAGGGTAGAGAGGGATGAAAAGGAACAACTGGAATATTTTTCCAAGCTGTAGGTTGAGCTCCTGCTTTGGGCCTGTTAGGAAAAAAAAAAATTTAAGGTTGCATGATTTTCTAAAATGTTTTCTGTGTTGCTCTGCAGCATAGAGAAAGTTCAAGAAGGGTGTTTTTTAGCCCAGTACTAAGTTAAGATAAAATTAAAGATGATCATTTGGTTCTCAGGCCAGATCAGAGTTAATCAGTTTTTCATTCATACCCCAATGGGTGCCAAGATGGGGTAGGCACATGTTTGCACCCATTTTCTCCAGATGATAGGAATCTCACAAGGTGACTCACTCCTGGGACTTTTGCTCTCACAAATAGTAGAAATGACAAGAATTTGTGATGCCAGTCTCCTGGCATGTAAAGGTTTGTAAAGAAATAAGGCCTTTCTGGTGTACAATCTATTTTGAAATCCTAAAAGAATGGGAGGGGAATTCAGATCCACGAATTTAAAAATTTTGTTTCCATTTGTTTTTGAAAAGAAACTACAGAAGGTTCAGGTAATGGTGCTTCAGAATTTGTCTTAGGTCTTAAATGCTTGGAATTATGCATTATCTTGGATAGAGCATTGTAAATTCATACTAGGAAAGATAAGATCATGATCTTGGGCAAGTCACATAAGGCCATAACTAAAACATTAACATTGAGGAAACAGTGTGTTATCTATGTGAACTTATGTTTTTGAAAGGAAGACCTCCTCTTCTGAACACCACAAAGTGAGAAAGGTGATATTGATAAGCAGTAGGGAAGTGACATGAAAGTTCTTGTCAGCCCTAGTGTTCCCATAAATAAAGTTTAACAAGATGACATAGTCATATTACAGAAGGTCTTGGATATTAAGCTTTCACTGTGCTTCAGTTGTAAAGATTTTATAGTGCTGTAAATTATATTATGCTCTGGACTTTGGTTTAGTATCCTAGAGTAGAGGCGTGGGAGACATTTGATAGCTGTGTATGTGTTCTGCAATCATAAATCACGCTGCTGTTCATGTTGATATGGGAACATTGCAGCGTTTAAAACAACACCAGGAACAAATGCTTTCCTATTCTATTGGCTCTTGGCCTCTCTTGCTGGAATCCAGAAGAATGTGAATTAAAACAGGAACCATGTATTTCTTCTGGCATATGTTATCTAAAAATGATTAAAGCATTCCATTAATTATCCAGATTAAGGAGACTATAAAAAAATTACTGATGTTCATCAGTAAAGTCGTGCCCCAGTATCAACATTTTTGTTACTTCAATCAAGTGACAGTGATTTGTACTGAGTATCTGGCCCTTGAGCTAAGCCCCAGCCCTTCAGTTAACTCAGAATTTACTCAGAAATGCGTGAAATCAGCTAACGCTCATAAATCGGATAGCTTTGTTATTCATTAAAGCTAATAAATGACCCATTATTAGATCTGGAGGTGTGCAAGCCCACAGAAAGCTGTAATTAGCTGCTGTTGTTAGCTGAAAACACATTCTCAAAGCTAAAAAAGCTGGAAGGCTGGACATAAAGCAAAGACACGTTGTGTTTTCCTTTGTCTCAAGACAATTTGGCAGGATTATGCTGTATGTAAATATTTACAGTACAGCAGTGTTTTGAAAAAAATATTCTGCATGGTCACTATAGCAACCTGTTTAGGAAATTGTAAATCCACCCTAGAATTATTAAAATCACTTTACAAACCGGAGCCCAAATTCCTACTCAATCATAATATAATAAATCATATCAGCTTTATAATTTTTTTGATTATTTTTGTACGTGTGCCTCTGGTGTCCCTTTCCCAGAGCTCTAAGGGCTGAGGGGGAAAGGTGCACAGGGCAGAAAGTCTCCCTTTACAGTCTGCCTTGCTTGGAGGGCTCTCACACCAGGAGCCAGGCAATCCCAGCACACAGGAATAGAGGAGCAGGTTCCTTTGCACCCGTGTGGCACTGGCAGCTCAGTGGGTCTGTGCAGCTGTGCAGCCACCACTCACTTGTATCTCCACCACTGTGCAAACCATTTCCCTGCTCCCAGGGCAATGTGTTCTGCTGTTGCTAAACTTCTCCCTGTCCAACTTGGCACTGCACAGCAAAATACTTTCTGCTGAGGTCCTCAATTCCCTGCCAGAACACTAAACAGTGTCTTTTATAAATCCTGTGGGCACCTAACTTAAGCTTAAATGCCCCAACATGTAGCCCTTGGCAACTTCTACCTTGTCCATCACCAGCATCATTGTTTTTACGATCAAGTGGATCACATGCAATGTTTAAGTGTCTGTAGGACATTTTGGGTTCGTTGCCTTTGGTAAATTGGTGTGTACCACAGAGGTGGTTGTGGGTATGGAACAGCTCCCTGGGATGTTGGGCATGAGGCAGGAAAAATGTTCCAGCTGTGTCATGTTAACAGGAATAAAATGCAAGGGAACATGTCGTTCCTCTCAAAATTTATTTGTGTTTCGGTGACAGCCTGCATACCGATTTAAATATGGCTCTACTGCGAGCACAATGGAAGCGCATAAAAAGCGACAAGGCCTCGCTCCCAGGCCGTGCGCAGGAAACTGCCAGAGGACGGAAACACTCCCCAAAAGATCAGGGCTAGCTCCTGTCTGACTGCAAAGCCGTGTCCTGCCAGGCCAGCCCGTCTTTCCACACAGTTGGGATGCGTCAGGGTTGATTGAAAGCAGAGGCCTGCGGGACAGGCCTGCCCTCTCGTTTCCTCAGACACACCAAAAAGTCGCTCTTTGTAGCAAACTGTGCAGGGTGCTTTGCAGGGCCTGTTGTCAGAAGTGTGTTTAAATGTGAGCTATTGGAACATGAGGAAAAGTTCAGTGTAAAATGAAGCGTACTAAAAACATCAGTGTATTATTGTCTATTTTGGATCCAACACTGTTCTCCAAAAGCTCCCTTGGAATCAGAGGGGACTGTTTGTAGAGCAAAACACTGCTCAATACCACTTTTTGCTGATATTGGCAAGATCCAGCTCTTTCTGCTTACTTGTGAGGAAAGCAATCAAAAGCAATTCCAGAGTTGACTGCCAGTGTTCTTCCTGAGACTGGAGGAAAAAAGGAGGGAGAAAGAGGGGCAACATGACTTTTCTCTCAAGGATGAACGTGGTTGTGTCTCTGTCATTGACCCACAGTGAATTGGCAGGTGATAAGACAACTGGGCAAATCTCCAATAAGTAGCTGGAGTTGGTAGTAAAAATGCAGTCTGGCTGCTGTGGCTGAAATAAACGGTCATTAGGACTGATTAAAGTCAGATTTAGGGTGATTCAGACAGGCTAAAAGGGGGGAAACCACAGGCGGTTTCACATAGTTTATTATATACTTGTGGAGCTCTTTATGTGATTCAGTCTAGTACAGTGAAAATGAGTATGTTTATAGATTGTAGTCAGCTTTGGGGCAATGCAGGTGGTTTTTGATGGAAAAAAAATAGAATAAGAATTTAAAGTATTGGCTTTTTTATATAGCTCTTGCACTGGTCAGTGATGCTGCAGATTGCTTTTAAAGATGCCTCTCTTACTTGTCGTAACAAGTGAGTGATCTTGGTTTGAGGATCACTGTGTCCATCATGGGGATGTGGCTAACATGCTAAGAAACTTCTAAGATTTTGGCCTGATCAAAGCAGCATGTTTTGATTGATCAGAATAACCTTGTAAAAATATTTAAAACTATAAAAACCATCAAAAAACAAGACTTTTGGGGATCGCCTGGATTCAGCATAGCAAGGTATCTTGAAGTTCCAAAATGTTTACAAGAAAAAAATGTTTTGGAGTAGAACCTATCTAATTGTGAGCTCTTCTATTACCTCCTCTGTGTTAAACTCTGGACTAAATGCATTTTAAGTGACATCAAGATCAGGCTTACTGCATTGCATTTATTTGCTTCAATCCTCACAAAATTAGTAGATAGAGGAGAGGATTCTTTTTCTGCTGATAACAGTAGGGATGCCTTGCATTTCTCTGATCTGTTCCTTGCCGTTACCTTGATAGACTTTATGTACTCTCTGTCAAGCTATGTGTATGTATGCAAAAGTGTAAATTTATGGCTGCATTTATAGTATTAGGCAAGCATTTATTGCTTTTAAACACCATTAGTCTGGAAATTGACCAGAACTTTGACCTTTTTATGATGTGATTTACTGCTGTGAGCCTTCAAATTCCAAGGACTCCATTTAAGCAAGTTTCAGGTCTTGGCAGGACAAAAACTTGAGCTGGAGCTGTCTTTTAACCACTGGAGTACTGCTTAATTGAGTAACTGCAATGTGGTGTTCAATTTAAAGGTGTAGGGGAAGCCCTGCTCTCCTGAGGGCTGGACCTAATGTCATGGCTGGGACACGTCTCAGTGGAGGAGCATCCTTCAGGAGGTTCTTCTAGTTCATAGGAGAGGAGTGTGTTTCTTCACAACTCATACAAATAGGAGCTAAATGGTAAGCTCCCTAAATTGACGCCATGAAAGTAAGAGATTCCAGGGATAGTTGCCTTTGCCATGCAAATGGGCAAGGCAGCTGCTTTGCTCTGCTGGAGTTGAGTGAGTTTTGAAGAGAAGTGCAGTTTGCTTTGACCACTGCCTGGCTGGTGTTGCAATGAGTTTCTGATCAGTTCTGATTGTAACAGTTTGAGGGGAGGTCCCGTGTTGACTTTCCAGGGCAAGCAGGAGTGCCTGGCTGGTGTGGGGGCAGGAACCAGGGTGCAGGGCCATTGTGTATCTTGTTCTCTACTCCTTGTGGCTGCCTTCCCATTGGGATGCTCCTAAGGGGAGGCACTCCAAAGCAGCAAGTGCTGCTGCTTGCCATGCAAGGGGAGAGAGGGGCTGCCTTCCTGCCTTTCCCTCTCACTGCATCCCACTCTCCTCCCTGCAGGCAGCATAGGTTCAGTCTCCAGAATGCAGGTATCCAGTGGCCTGTGCCAGTTGGAGGCCCAGCCAGAGCTTGAGAGTTTGCCCTTGTGGAGCCTGTGTGACTGTATGCTTTCCCTTAGATTTCAGTGGCTGTGTTTCCACTGTGGTGCTTGGTGATCTCACAGCCAAAGGAAAATGCTCTTTGTGTCTGTGTCACACACGTTCCTGTATGTTCCCATGTGTCACTGGAGAAGTGGTGGCTTTCCCTTGTCCAGGAACTGGCAGGGAGCAGCAAGGAGAGAAAGGACAGCCACAGAGCTCTGCTGCGTGGTGAGACCATCCTGGCATGGCTAATTCTGTCCTCACTTGAACACTCAAACCAGGACCTTGCCATCGCAGTTACTGCTGGCCCAGCTCTGTTGATTAATGTGTCTGAGCTGCCCAGATGATTTACCAGGCTTGGTCACCTTGAGAAAGGCAATGGAAAGGGAGAACTTTATCCTCAGGTCATGTAAATCACTGCTGCTCTTTTGAAGTCTGTGTATGTCAGCTGAAGGTCTAGCCCCTGAGAGCTGTATTGGGAACAGTGCAGAGGAGAAGGGAACTGCTATATTAAGTGCTATTAGGAAACATATCTGTGCTCAGAGGAATTGAAATATTGAAATAATTTAAATATTAAATTTCTCAAGGTGGTCTTCTCCCTTGTGTGAAGCAAAATAGGTGATATGATGCAGGACTGCTGTCTTAGTGCTGTGATGGTGTGCTGAGGGATGCTGCAACTTCCTCCCAGCCCCAGCGTGGAGCCCGTCAGACTCCCAAAGTGCCTTCAGCAAGGGCTGGGACATGCTCCCTGCTGTCACTGAAAATCAGGCAAATGCTTCATCTCCTGCTGCCACAGCAAGGACCACCCTTCTGTGAATGTCCTCTGTGGCATGGGGCTCGGCACAGTGCAGTGTGAGGTGACAATTCTGTGACTTGCAAAGAGGAGCTGTGGATAATCACATTTTATATCCAGTCAACGTAGCATGTATGCTGATACAAATGGTTATATATGGTGCTAACTCCAGGGAATTGATTTTTCTTATGCTTTTAATTTGTGCACATCATTTTACTGTCCTAGGCTGTGAGGTACAAATCAATACTCAGCAGTTGCCATGTGGACATAAGACAATATTCTGTTACATTCAATTATTATTGCACTACAGTTGATACAGAAACTGGGAAAAAAGGGACTTTTACCTCACCATTGGTTTGATTTATGCTCTGACTTCTCTTCAGAAGAAATGCATAAATATTTCTCATGGAGAAATGACTGGTCATAATGTGGAACTACGTTTTGAATTTTTTTTCTTCTTGTGCATGAATCTGCATTTTCTGAATTAAGAAAACTTTCTTGCTTTTGATTTAACTGGAGCATGATCAGCTCTGATTTTGCTTCTTGTTTGGGAATGTTTCTTATGATACTTTCAATGAGCTAAGGCTTAAAATAGAGTGTATTTACTACATTTGTTTCCCACTGTTTCAGACTGTGTGGTGAGAATGAGCATTTGTGAATGTGCACTTCTTTTCCCAGTTGAAATACTGACAGTTTGGACCAGCAGACACACTCGCCTTTGACTTGGTGGTGTTTGTACAATGTGCTGTATGAAATATTAGCAGGCTGAATCAGCAGACCCAGGCAGAAAATGCCTGAACCAAAGTGACTTAAGAATAGGCTGTGAGTCAGGGCAGGCAGCTCTGGTTTCCATAATAGATACAATTAGAAGAAATATAGAATGTATTTAGTTTTTTGAATAGGACATGGGGAGGAGAGACAGGAGGGAACCATTAATTTGTGCGTCTGGGGGCTAAATAGAAATGTTTATAAATGATCAGTTGAATTTGCTGATGCATTCATTAGAGAAAGCCCCGTTAGTGGCTGGGAAAGTGAGAGGCACTGTGAACAGAGAACAAGAGGCAGCTCATAAAGGCAAGTGAGACTGAACGGCAGCCAAGGGAGAGGAGCAGTCGGTGGGGCAGCGCGGAGGCGCTGGGCGAGGACCACGCTGACATGCTCCCGCTACTTTTCCTCCCCCTTCTCTTCAGAGGCCCATCAAGCGACTCCTCTTTTGTCCTAATCTGAGCAAGCAAAAAAAGTTTGCTTAATTAAAAGCCTGTCTTTTCTTCCTTCTCTAAAGGAGCCAGAGAAAAATAGCATGCTCTTCTGAGGGAGAGGGAGGGCTGGGAACGCCTGGTCAGGTCTCACCCCGACAATCCTGCTCACTGTTGAGAAGTAGGACAGTGAGTCAGTTCATTCAAGTGGATGCTGTTTATTCAATGGGACATTCTTCCTGTAAAACTCCTAATAAAACCAAAGCCTTGCCTCCGCAGTGGGGAAGGGGAAGGGGTTTTGTGCACAGACTGTTTATTTACAGACGCTTTGTGGAGAAAAAGGTGAGGAGAAGAAAGGAGGAAAGGAAAAGGAAAGTAAGGTGCAGAGCTATAAACACATTTGGGAGTAAACCAGACCTGGTACAGTCTAAACTGTCAGCTTTTCCGTCATATATCCTACTCCTAAGCTGTTCTAATAAACTTTGCCTGTTAAAAACAACCAGTTTACTGGAGCTTTCAAATGACTGCATTGCTCTGATTTGCAGAGTACAGACGGGTGCCTGAAGCCTTTATTCCTGATGAGAACTACAGATGCTGGCCATCCTACCATCACAAGGGCTGTCTCCTCTCTGTGTTTGATGTCAACGAAGCCATTGAGATCTGTGACAGCTACTCCCAGTGCAAAGCTTTTGTCCTAACTAACCAGACGACTTGGACAGGTAGGTCCTGGATGCTGTGGAGCAGAAGCAGCAGCTGAGTCACCAATTCTGGCTGCTCTAAGTGTTTTAATACAGCTTGGGGAGTGTGTTGTGCTGGGCTGTGGGAGCCACCAGCAGCATCTAGAAGTGAGGTAGTTTCTGAATGTTCAGCTGAGGCAGCTTCTTTTTGGTGAGGTTTCTCTTTGCCAGCTGTCAGGGGACCAGAAAGTACAGACAGGCTCACAAGAGCTGACACTAGAGGGCTAAGCATGTGGACTCCAGGTTACCAAACCACAGGATCTGAAATGTTATTCTTTTGCATTTTTGTGCTTCTGGGAGGTGTTAACAGGGACTTTCATGGAACCAAGAAAAAACTAATTTCTGTTAACCTTGCCTATGGCTCACCAGTGGCTACTGGGTCATCATGTCAGACTATCTGTAGCTGGAATATTGAAGTTAATAAGTACACTAAAAAGGTATTTATTCTGGCTCAGGGGAATTCATAGGAAGCTTATAGCAGCTCCTATCTTAGGTTGCAATATTAAAAGCAAATGGGACTTAGCAGAAATATTTGTAGTCTGATTTGTCATTCCCTTTGCCATATCATTCCTAATGCACGAGCACTTGAGTCCTTGAAACCTGCAGCTCAAAACCTCAGAAACCTTTGCTCAGCAGTTGAGGCATCCTATCTGCCCTGTGATACTTTTAAAGAGAGTAGTGTTCTGGGAGCCCCCTAGAGAGGCAGGCTGGGAGCAAATAGCATTTGATTTTCTCAGGTTTAGAGAGGGAAGGCAGAAGTACAGCAGATAATGGAGTGTATCTCTGTGGTCTTTGCTGCAAGGAAAGGCAGTGATTTTGAAGGTCTGTGGGGCAGCAGGAGCTCAATGGGAGGCAGGAATGTGAATAAGGTGCCAGGTCAGTGAGTGTGGGGAGATAGAAGAGCTGTGCTGTGGCTCCCACAGATACCAAACAAAGAAACCTTGCCAAATTCAGCCCCCATTGGCCTTGGATATGCATTCAGCAGGTGCCTTATGCTACCCAGGCTGTTGTCACTTGCTGCTGCTTTTTGTCTGAGGACCAGAAACATTGTTACAGCTTGTTTAAAGCCCAGAGCTACAAAGCAATCAAGAGCTGTTTCAGAGAAAGTCATGTTTAATATATATTGCACTGATCAGTTTTGTAAAGATCAAGCGTGCAAATATGATTCTGCTTCTGTACAATCAAACAAATGTCCTTCATTTAAGCCCTGAGCTCAAGACTTTTCTTATCAGTGGGAGTCTCAAAATACTTTTTTAAAGACCACATGGAATTTGTATTAAAATCTTCAGACCTTTCCTTCATTTACTGTGTTAGCTGTGCACAGCTGTATCTTGACCATAATTAGGTAAGAGTAAAGATACCAAAACCAGGGGAACTTTGGTGTCATTTTAGACAAAAACAGTTCAGGCTTATACCAGCTGAAGTTAAGAAACTCTTGCATGGCCTGAAGAATGCAGAGGTTGAAGTGTGAAGAATTTGAAATGTCAATATATTAAGGTAGGCAACCTTTTGCTCATCACTTCTAAATATTTTCTCCTTCCCCTCCTTTCCTATTCAATGCAGGTCGGCAGCTTGTCTTCTTCAAGATGGCCTCAAATCATATTGTGCCTGATCCTGACAAGATAACGTATGTGAAGGTGACAGACTGACACCTAAAATGGCTCAGTCTGACACGTGAGTGATAAGAGCTGTTTGTGTATAAATATAGGCAGCTGTTAGGTAGAAGGCAGCTGTGGCCGGAGAAATAATTGCACTATTACTCATTCTAATCTATAGAGTGCTAAAGGAAACTTTAAAGAAGTAACCTGCATGACCAGGATGAATGTGCAATAAAACAAGATTTTGAAAATGTGATTTAAAAAGAAAACAAAACAACCCAAAGCAAAGTACAAGAGATGATACACTGTTAGAGTATAATTTTAGTTATAAATCAGCTGGCAGCTCTGGCTTTTCTAACCAAGGTTAGCATAACATTTCTGACCTATACATGTGTGTCCAGGGATGAAAGCTGATCATTTCTCTGGGAAACCTGTATCCTCCACACTGATATTTATTTGGGCACGTACAATCACAACAGAGGAACTGAAGCGTATCAGTTTGTCTGCTGAATAGCAAACGTTACTGAGGACAATCAGCATTTGTGTTAAAGCTATGGAATATGCAATGCCGGCATATTTGTCAAACGGAAGGAATTGCTTATGTTTAGAATTGCAAGACTGCAACTAATTTTCATTTTTGCTTCCAATGTTATCATAAAGTTTCATTTTTAATTTGAAAGAGTCATTTTGTAATCTAGCAAATCACATAAGCATATGAATAGTCCTACTGAAAGGGCAGGGACTTACCCAAGTGCCATGTGCTTTGCTGGATAGGCCTAAGCATATGCTTACAATTAAGCCTGTGCTTAAGACTTTTGTTGAATCAGTTCGAATTGTTCAGGAAGCCACATCTTTGACAGGCTGGCAAAGCAGTCCAACTGGTTGAACTGTACTAGTTTAATGACTATCTTGCAGTTATTTGTACCTTTTATCATCAGGTCCTTGGTTTTCTAAGGCATCGCTTGCTGATTCTTAGAGTGAATGAAGTGAATGACCTTAATGATGTCAAATGAATGCTAGCCTTAATTCTATATAAAATGCATCTTAAAGGCAGGGTGTGTCTAGAGAATTTGCTTTCAGTGAAAGCAATGAAGTAAATGCTGAAGTGACCAATGTCATACTGTTTTGTAGTTTGTACAGTCAGGAAAAATGTGCTTTTGTTTCTCAAATTGTTTATTTTTGTAAAAAAATAAAAATAAAAGATAAATATAATTTCTTTTATTCTTGTTTTTTGTGTATTTGTGTTTCAAATAAATGCCTGAGTCCAGTGTATTCCATGTAAACTCAAAATTGGGATATTTTTTCCATAAAGGACTGAGGTTGTTCCAGCATCTCCCCCGGAAGGGTCTGTTGGTGCCTGGAGTGCTTGGTGGCTTTTTCTATGCGGTTGCCTGTCACAAAGTGAGTCATGGTTAGCAGGTTAGCATGGTTTGCAGACAGTGCCTGAGCAGCCTTTGCTGCTCTGTGCTTTGCCTTATGCTGGTATCAGCTTTATATATTTCCCTTATACTTGGAAGGGGCAATGGTGAGAGCAGGACTTGATGAAATTTCTCGTTGGGCCAAAAGGGAAGCTGGGCAGCAGCCCCTGGCAGGGAGGGGCAGGGCAGGAGAGTCGGGGAAGTCGGGCAGCAGTGTGGCTGTGCAGGGGAGAGGGTCTGACAGTGACACCACTGGCAGCAGGTCTCACCTCACTGCAGTTTCTCTGAGGTCACTGATGCCCCAGTGCCTCTGGCAATTGGCTGAAGTGACGTCCTGAAATGCCTGTAACTCACAAATTATCAAACTCCCGGCCGTAATAGCTCAGCTGATTGTGTCACCGTGGACTTAGGAACCCATCAATCACACTGGTAATAAACAAACAGTATGGATTCTTTTAAAATTGCTGCATAAATCATGCCAACACATACTGCACAGTTCATTGAAGTGATATGGGTTGTTGGCACTGAGGTGCTGGTATGTATTTTGAAAGTCTTTAACCTCCTGTGATTTCCTTCCCATTAAGCACTGCACAGTTCCAAAAATACTCAGCATTTAAAAACATTCTTTAAATTGAAATTCTTCAGTTGCACTCCTATGTAAAAAATGCCAATATATAAAAGAAAAAAAAAAAAAAAGGCATCCAGGGTAATACTTCTAAGTTGTAGTAGGCAACTTCTATAATTTCATTCCATCACTTTCTGCACACTGGAAAAAAATGCCTCTTAAGTCAGGAATTGTTTATCCTTAGAATTAAACAAAGTTGCCAAACCAATTTATATCAGCTTTTGCAAACAGAGATCATGTAAGCAAGAAAGAAACATAGCTGTGAGCCAAGAAGCTGGATTTTAAATTTCAGTGGTAATCAACTTTATACACGCAGGTTTTATAACTCTGAGAGTAAGGCTTTCCAGTGGAAATGCTGATTAAAATCTTAGTAACAGAGGTGTGATACTACAATAAGAAAATATAACAGCTGTAATAAGCACTGGTAAAATTCTGAATTTATGTGGAGAACGTGATTTTTGCAGCAGTGGATCTGATTCAGCAGTGCCTGGCTGGCACATGTGGCATGGAAACCCTTGAGAAGCAACAGAGTAGGAGGAAGAGGAGGAAGCAAGGCACAGAGTGAGTTGGCAGGTCTGGACCAGCCAGCCTGGGACCTGCTTCATGTTTTCTGTGGAAAAGGCATTTCTATCTGTTTTTTCCCCTAACTTTTTGACTGCTTTTTACATTTCCTGGTTTCCTCAAGCCACAAGGTAGAAATATGAAAGAAGACACCCACAGGGCTTTAAATGACTGCTGTCTGTGTGTGCACATGCACGTGTGTGTATGTGTATACGTATTTATGTACGTGTCGTGCTGAACAGGGAGAGCTTATTTCCTCAGTGAAAAACCAATTGCCTGTGCACAAAATGAAGTGCTAAACAGGATGTTGAGTTCATCTGGAGAAGTGAGAGCTGTGTGAGGCAATGGGTGCTGCAGCTCTGCAAGGGGCTGCGCTGAGTGTTTGGCCCAGTCCAGCACCACATTGCCCTGGCTGGTCTGAGGCTCAGAGCATCTCCAGGAGCTGCCCACTGTCTTGTGATGGTTTGATGGGGAGGTGATTCTAGCCCCACCACTGGGAACACGCTCCAGGCAATGAAACAAGCACTGAGCAGAACCAACTTCAGCCTGATGTCCTGAGCGTTGCAGGGAGACATGCCAAGAGCTTTCATCTTCACTTAGTCCAAAATAAAATTGTGTTCTATTTTATTCTGTCTTGTCTGAGCCTACTGCTTTATCCCAGCTCATTTTTCAGAGCTTTCTCTCCAACTTCAATGTGTCTTTTTAAGTAGAAAGCTGAGGTCCCCTGCAATCAGCTTCAAACAGGTGGTCACAACTCACATCACATCTGGGAGAAATCTGTGGTGGAATTAGTAATACTGCCATGAGCATTCATTGCTGTGAGACAAAGCCTGAAAACAAGCGGGTCCTGTTTCAAGCTGAGAAGTTCAGGTAAGTTTGTGTAAGGAGTGCAGGAGGTTGGATGGGCAGTGAGATGCTGGCAAAGAATGTCAGGGAGGTACTATTTCACCATGAGATAAAGGAGTTCAGTGTAGTACAACTATTTGTTATTTGCCCAGCCTCTCACTGCTTCACTGAGGCATTTTGCTTAGCTCTTCTGCCATCCATGATCAAGTTTCCCATGAGATTTGTGGGAACGGCAGAGTAGGGGGCAGGGAGGACAGCAACTTGGCACAAAGGCAGCTCTTCCTGTTGCAGTTACTGTCTGCAGTGTGGCAACCACAAGGACATTCACCTGGAGCAGGACCTAACCATGGTAGGTGCACAGTGAAGACCTTGTCCCTGCCTCTGAAATCCACCTTATCAACTTGTACTAAGAGGATTTGTAATTCAAAGCATGTGGAAGGTGGTAGTGAATATCCAGAGATCATATTATGTTGCCTGTCAGGAAGTAATAATATGAACAGTGATGATGTGAACAGTGATGTTCAGATTTGGTAGGGAGAGCCTTATATTTTATTCTTTAGCACTAAATTCTATGAAAGCTTAACTACTACCTACTACTGGGGGTGGGGAGAGAAAAAATGGAGTGGCAAGACTGCTCACAAGTTTTTTTGATGAAAACATATCCTTAACCTTTTGGTCAAAATGTGAAATGGTGTTGAAAGAAATCAGACAGATTTGGGTTGACAGACTCATCTGAAGTTTTCACCAATTGACTGCAGAAAAAAAAAAAAAAGGACTCAAAGAAGAAGAGGAACATTAGTGGAAAGCAGGCAGTATATAAAGACTTTATATATTGCATTGGTGAGGCTGCACCTTGAGTGCTGTGTCCAGTTTTGGCCCCTCAGTTCAGTAAGGACATTGAGACGCTTGAGCACATCCAGAGGAGGCAACAAGGCTGGTGAGGGGCTTGGATCACAAGCCCTGTGAGGAACGACTGAGGGAGCTGGGGCTGTTGAGCCTGGAGAAAAGGAGACTCAGAGGTGACCTTATCACTCTCTACAGCTTCCTGAAAGGTGACTGCGGTCAGGTAGGGGTTGGTCTCTTTCTCCAGGCAACAACTGACAGAATGAGAGGACACAGTGTCAAGCTGCACCAAGGGAATATAGGTTGGATATTAGGAAAAGTTTTTTTACAGAAAGGGTGATGAAGTATTGGAATGGTCAGTCCAGGGAGGTGGTGGGGTCACCATCCCTGGATGTGTTTAAAAACAAACTGGATGTGGCACTTGGTGCCATGGCTTAGTTGAGATATTAGGGCATCAGTTGGACTCGATGATCTTGAAAGTCTCTTCCAACCTGGTCATTCTGTGATTCTGTGACTTCATAGTTATACTCTGCTTAATGTTTTTTGAGATGTGATCATTGAATCCTTTTATTTTTGGTCATGAAAATATATTTTTTCCTTTCTCTTTGTTTTAAGCAGGAGTGAAACATGTTGGGCTGCCCTCCTCTAGAGGTCCCAGGGCATGCAGAGTCCCTGTCCTTCCATCAACACAGACATGGGCCTCTACATTTGAACTCCAACAAGTTTCTTGCAAGTAAGTACAAGGGAATTTTTTCTTAATTGGAATGGATGCTTTTAAGAGGTGCATTTAAAAAATGTGAAGGAAACAAGATGTTGTGTTGCTTCCCTTTGTCGCTGCGTACAGTCAACAATTGGCTTTGTGTAATAGGTGCCCCACTTCTCTGCAAACTGATGGGAAATATAATTCAGTAGGAGCCACTCTCATTATGAAACTATCTTTGATGTCAAGCCAGAGGGAAAACAACACATTTATTGGGAATTGTGGCTTTTAAACAAAAAATCCTTGCTAACCACAGTTTTTCAGCAAATGACTGGGAGGCTGAGAAGGAAGACTAAACTATCCAGTGGCTACTTGAAATGATAAAATCAGAACCTGATCTTACTTAGCTTGATTTTACCAGTGTAGATCAGTTAATCTTGATTTATGTTCACGTAAAACAGTATCAGACTGTTAGATTTCCAAGTATCTATGGAGGAGGAACTCAGTAAAACCTACCCCTTGGACCTAAATGTTTGAGCCATATAAGTGAGGAAAAATACACTGATTTTCCCATATGTACATGACCATGTGAGCACGTGTAGGTTTCTGTGAAATTTAAAGAATAACACAAAGACTTATCTTTCTTTTAGATGGAAGCTTTAACAAGATACAGAAAATTAAAGACATATTATTTAATAAGTAACACCAGGAAGAGAATATGAATTCTACACATATTTAATAGTATTTAATAGGTATAATGCTATTTCTTTATGCCAGCTTCAAGTATGCCCCAAGAACAAGTTCCAGTTTTCAATACTACAAGTACCTGGCATGTATGACGATAATGGTACAAATTGGTATTTATGAATTACAGCTTTCCATAAATAGAGGAGAAAGAATGCAGAGTAGCCAGTCAGACAAATAGATGACCAGGGGCACAATGGCACTTTTAGAACTGGGTGTATTTAATGTTTTATACAAGACCTTGGGTTTGTGTGAGTTCATGACCTATGAAAAACCTCATATGACTTACTGGCAGGTACTGCCTCATTCTTGGGCACAAGTTGTTGATCAGCATGCATGCTACTATTTCTACATATTTTTCCATCCTGTCCTTTAACCACCATGAGATACAAACCTAAAGCCCATTTAAAGAACAAGAACGCTTCAATTAAATGTCAGGTTTTGATTTGTACATGGCTCTGATTTGTGATTCATTATAGAACTTTGGTCAATGACAGCTCTTAAGTAGAAAGAATATTACAGAGGCAAAAAATAATGCACATTCACGCAGTGAATTTGTGAACAGACTCTGCACTGTTTCCCTGGAGAACTGAAAAGTTTAATGACTTAGATTATGGGTCAAAGTGGCAGATGTGAAAAGAAGTCACCATTTTGCTGCTTTACATTGCAACATATGTTCCATGGCCTATAATTATTCTGATATACAGTCCATTTCTTAGAGACTGAGCTCCTGGAATTTTGTATTCATAGGTGAACAAATTCCTCTTTGCCTCTTTTTACCAGCTACTAAAGAGTAGGAGTAAAAGAGAGCTCTATGGGTATAATAATACTCTTGTAATTCAGAAACCAGGGTAGCTGTGGTGCAGTTGGTTCTGCCTGGTTTCTAGGCGGTAACAATCAATGGACAAGAATTGGTGGCTAAAGTTAGCAGTAATTCCAAGCTGGACGATGAAGCTAACCACAAATATCACTGGATGGCAAACATGTCTCATTCTAAAAGTAATAGGAAAGGGACATGAGAACTATATAGTAAAAAAGGTGAAACAAAACTAGAAATACCATTTTTATAATAATTGCATAATTTGCTGTGGGGGAAAACCAAATATGCAGTCAAAAAACTCCACCCTACATCTCAGGGGGAGATTAACTCTTACCTCTCTGAAGTCACCAGCCCATGTAATGCCAGTTCACAGTTTCTTCAGTACCCTTTGCATTTATTTCTCTCCAGATTTCAGTCCTCCCATTCTAGCTCTGACATGGTGGGCTCCTTGTGTGTGGCAGAAGGAGACTGAAGCAATGCTGTGACTGCTCAGCCAGCCTTGGTTCTTGCCTTATGTTGCAATTCTCTCACCATAGAACATGCCTTCAGCTTGTCTGGGATAATTTCAGTATGTAAACTTAGTGTTCCTAATAAAAAATACTACAGACTGTTTCCTTATGATGAGATAAAGCACCCTCCAATGCCATCTAGTGATGCTGATAGAATCTTATTTAAAAGCCCAAACCTTGTGCATTCCAAGTAAATGTTACGTGTGTGTTTACCATGAAGTATAGTTATATACTTTTCAGAGCAAACCTAGAACAGGTTTTTCTTCAATTAATTTCAGCAGTTTTTACTAATTTACTTAGGTAAATTCCTATACACTTGTATATGGCCTTCTTTTTTCTTTATAAATTGCTGGGTGATGTAAGAGGCAGCTGAATCTGCTCCATCTCTCACCTGGGACCTTGGTGCCATATGCCATGTTCATTGCCCTTTATTCAAACTCTACCACAGGGCAGTGTGAAGCTGTCTGTTCAGTACCTTCCAAGGGGCACAAAGCTCACTTTAAAGCACAGCTCCAAATGCAGAATCCTACTAAAAAATCCTAGTAATTTTAAAAAGTGCACATTGTTTATTGCAGCAAACCAATGGCATCAAATTTCTGTTGCTATGTCCTTTCGAAGCTGTTGAGGCTGATAAGATTTCATGCAGCCACAGAAAATCTGGAGAAGGGAACACAGAGAGGATGGAGAAAGGAATGGCAAATTTGCTGTGTTTAATGTATTGGACACCATCTGTATTTTATTCAAATAGGGTTATATATTTTGTGAAAATAAAAACCAGCCTCATGAGTCAGTGTGTGCAAGGCAGTCACTTGAATATATATAATGGGAAACATGTTTTAGGCTGGAAGTTGCAAAGGGAAATCAAATGTTTGAAGTGTCAAAGTTGGAAAAATATAAAATACGCCTGACACCGTAGCTATTGAAGCCAAAATGAATAAATCATCATCTCAGGAAAGAAAACCCCACCAAGTTCTTGGCTATAACCTTCATTTTCCTACACTCAAATAAAATTACATACAACCTGATAATTTAACCAGACTTGTCAATAAGAACTGATGGCTTCAGCAGACACTATCACTTCATGCTTCAGTATAGACTTCAGAAGCATCCAGTAATTTATCCAAGAAATAAATTTAATGTCAAACTTGTCTCTTCAAGTTGATAGATAGAAGAACCTTACGCAGTGGAGATGATGTGAAATATGCCATATTGCAGAACACTAGAGTAAAATTAAATTAATGCCAGCTCAGTAGTTTATTCCCCACATACAGCTTTTCCTGAGAAGTTATATAAGAAGTATTTTAGCATCTTTCTAAGTAGTGCAAGCTTGACTTCCAAGAAGGAATTTGAGAGAAACTTTGAGGTTACAATATTAGGAGCCTGTGTTTACACTCCAGTTTCTGTTGCAGTCTCAGTATTGATTCTGGTCAAGTTTTAAGCCATTTTCTCTTCACAATAGGCTCAGTGTCAGAATGTGATTTGCAAACATATTAAGACCTATCTGTGCCTGTGGGAGATTTACTGGGACATGGTGTTTTCTGGCTTTGTGTGCATCAAGGTTTTATCTATAACAAACAAAGCAGCCTGATGGAGAGATGAGAGATGTTTTAGCTGCATTTTGGCATGCAATTATTTAGGCAAACTGAGGTCATTAATTTACTGTTTTAGATGCATTCATTCCTGTTTATTTATTTGTCAGAAGGAATAGCCCCTGAAAATTGCAAATCAAACTAATGATTACTTTTTATTTGCTGAAAATAACCTAGCTGGCCTTTTACTTGCTAAAAATATGTAAATTGGCCTAAAGCTCCTGCAGTGTAAAGCCTGAACTGAATGCATCAGGGAGGGAGTGATCAGCACTGGGTACAGCATCCCAAATCTCCCTTTCCCTCTGGCCCTACACAAAAGGCTTTTCTTACCCACTTAGGTTCCATATAGATCACAGAGGACCACGGTCCCCCAGGGAGTTGTCACAGTGCTCCACCTACTCTGTTCTCTCTAATTTCTGTCCCTTTTTTCCAGCTGTGACCCAGAGAGAACAGTGCAGCTTCTTGACCATGGCTTCACCCTGTGAGAACAGCCCAGCTTTGCCTCATGGATTACATTTGGGTGTGTAGACTTGTCCTGAATGGTGCCAGGTAGCAAACTGAGCAGATGACACAAACTCCAGTTCCTTACCATGCACTAAGCAGCAGCTGGATTTCGAAAGGTCACATGAAGTTTGGGATCCAAAGCTGTGGTGACACTGAGAGTCTGTCATGCAGGCAACTTTCATCTGCTCCAAAATGGCCTTGCTGGGGCTGACTAATCAGCCAGTAACCCCAGCTGTGGTGTCTGACAGTGTCCAGCAATTGACCTCGAGGGGAAGAGTAAGTACAGACCTGACCTTTCCTCTCAGAGCCTCCTCCTCTCTGTCAGGCAGCCGATCAGGATGTCCACGAGCTTAAATTATTAAACCATCTCCAGACTTTGTCTGTGAGAGTGTTATATCGCTTCTCTTGGCATCTGTGGCAGGACCAGTACCTCCTATTTTGAAAATAAGTTCTTCAGCTTAGTCTTGGTGCATATGCAGCAGCAGAAAATTGTTGCTCTGCAACTAAGTGCTTTTGCACTGGTACGATATCTTAATTAAATCTACAAATGAAGCACGTCTTTGGTGTTTTCAGCATTTTTTTTTCTCTGTGAATCACTTTCAAAATTTGTTTGTTTGTCAGCCAGAAATGCTGTCCAAGGGAAATTGGAAACTGTGCTCAGCTTAGAATCTTGATACTAGCAGGTACAGTCCACACAAGGCCATTTAAAACATTTGTTAACCTCCCCCCCACCCCCCCACCCCCCCCCAAAGAAGGTAGGGTTTTTCACCACCTTGGAAGGTTAATTTTAATGTCTATCAGTGGATATTTCTACACACAGATCAGAATCACTCATTTCTCTCCTCAACAGTTAGTTCAGAAAGTTTCTGAAAGCACTTCTGCTAATGGAACTAAAAGAGGGTACAATACTGCAGTCTTTTTGGCATATATCACTATTGCATAGACCTGGACTAAGCAGTGAGTTTCTGATTTTTCTAGGCATAGTTTGTAAAAACAATTGAGATTCGGTGTGATCCAACACTGTAGTGCAGGATCTCCAACCTCAGTTTTTGAGTTCTTGTCCACAATTACCTTGTTGAACTAATTCAGGAATTATGGTTAGGTAACTGAACTCTGAATTTGGACTATTAACTTCAGATCACTGTGTGGAAATTAGATGTCTACTGAGTATATGTTTTTTAAAATAATGCTGTTTGAAAGGCCAAGTTTTAAAGCATGTCCAAAAGTTTCTTTTTTGAGGTTACCTGTTATTTAAATGTACTTACTTGAAGACATTTATATGCAGGAAATTGCTTTCCAATCTCTAGTTGCACTTAATGTGACAAACTCGACAAGCTCAGCAATCAAAGGCATTAGTTACCCTGCTTCATATGCTGAATACCTGTGCTGTAAATGAACATAAGAGATCTGATCCTCTTTTCAATCTGGGTGAAGATTTTCTAAACAATTCTTTATCTCTAAATGTCTAAGTTTCACAGATGTATTTATCCAGCTTTCTGGTAAATGTAGAAGACTACTAAGAACTAAATACAAAGGAATTGGATGACATGAGACACCCTTACTCTTTCTTGAAAGCAACCCTTGAGAATAACTTGCATGTTATCTCCAAACCAGAAAATACTTGAGAAAAAGTGCAGAAAAGAGATGAGGAGGAGAGAGCAAAGCCTGCCTACTTTCCCGTAACTGTTGTGTTCACTTGTGGAATTCAACTCAAAAATCTTACCTCTTACATGTGACGTACATGAGAGGCAAAGGAGGTGTAAGACATTAACATTCCAGCTTCTTCAACTTGCCTTTCTTCCTCTTTTTGGTTTCTTACTCTCTATCAAAGCAACACTGTTATTTTTATACTGCAGTTGTGTGTGAATTCATGACGTAAGTTGGAGTTGCATGTGAATTGATGACTTAAATTTGTTTTGTCATAGAAAGGTCAAATTCCTCCTGCAGCCCATCCTTTCTGAACAGGACTGCAAAACGTAGGCTCCTCTGCTCTCAGGCAAGTCCCAGCAAAATACAAACAAAGCTTTTGACTTCAGCATGCCTGCTCTTATGAATAAGGCCTGTAAGATGCAGCCTGTACATTCCAAATTGCCTCCTTTTTTTTCTTCCATTCACACCAGGGATTAATATCTATGGGAGGCTTTTGTGAAGCCGTCATCCTCTTGCCCTTCCACAGCCCAGCAGTAGCTGTGATTTCAAGGATGCAGATGGATTCTTTTTCTCTGTATTGCCCTTTGTAAAACAGCCCGTTTGTTGAACTTTGGGAAACTGAAAATTTGCTTCTAGCCTGTAATTTAAAGTCCTGAATTGCCTTTATTGGAATTCTGATGGAAGGCCTGAGAGCCAGGGCTTTTCACTTCCCACTGCCTGTTGATACTTCTCTGCCCTCTGTCAAAATTTCAAAATTAGAGAATGGCACTGGCTGCAGAATACAAGCTGTCCATCAGCTCACCTAAGAAATGATGCATTGAATATTCATTGTTCCCTCTTGCAAAATGTCATTTTTCCATGAGTACAGCTTAAAGCAGTTCAGAGAATGCATTTGCATAAACCATTTGTCAGAAACAGAAGACTCTTTGTGAAGAACTATTAAGAAACCACATAATCTACTTTTCTGTTCTTATGCAAGTTCCAGGGAGAAGACAGAGCTCCTTTGTAAACAGAATCTAAATACAAGTGCTGGGTATGTTTTTTCTGCAATCAAAATTCCATAAATAATAAAATTGGAGTTCAAAACCAGAAGTACCTGAAATTGTTAAATGTAATGTTAATGATTTCCTGGCAGTATATGAGATTCAGAAAGTTTAACACTATTAACACCCATGCTATTTTGACTGAACTGAACTCTCCCTCTGCAGTTCTGCTAAATAAAGCTGTAATTAATCTGCAATACAAATTTGGATATCTCCAGTTCCTGGGGAAAAGCATTTTTATAATACATATGGGGAAGCTGATTCTGTAAATTCGGTTGTGGGTTTTAATAGCCTTCATAATTCATTGCTGTCTCAATGATTTTCTGCATTTATTACCTGTCAGAGCCCTTTTGTCAAGATAGGTGGCCTTGAAGGCTGCTTTTTTAATGGTACCACCTTTCCTCCTTAAGGTTTCATTGCCCTTCTCCAGTAGCTGATCTCGTGCACACTTAAAGAGGCCCTCCAGCACCTCCAAGATCACACGGATTGGGGTAAGTAAGCCAGATAAGTAAAGGCAAACAAAGCCCAAGTGTGGCACACTGAGCAGCCAAAGAGATTACTGCTCATGCGATTAACATCTTTTCATGCCCCTTCTCCCACCGCAAGATGGTCTTGTTTCCTTTTCACTGGACAACACAGTTCAAGTATTTACTTGTTGCATTTCCCCACAGTGAATTACTCAGGCGTTTCTAGCATTCCCTGGGAGCCCCTCCCGTGCCTGGCTGTGCTGCAGAGGGAGGTGCAGGGGCAGTGCTGCTCAGCGGGGAGGCACTGCCAAAAAAGCTCTGCATGTGCTCTGCTAGGCAGTCTTGGCAGAGAGCACATTTGTGTAATCTACTTCTGTTTTTATTAATGGATAACTCCTTGCTTGAAATGAAATATGAAACCTTTGCAGATAACGTGTGACCTTGGTGCAGGGTGACAGTCATTTGGACTAGCAGAATGCAGCCAGTTACCTGCAATTATTATCAACAGAAGTCATATGGACTAATTATATGTCACCTTTACTCCCAGAGTACAGGTTTGCTGCCAGCATTCATTTACACTGGCCAGCCATGTAGGTGCTGAGTGCCTCCTGATACCAGGCAAAGTCACAGTGCCCTGGTGTTTCCTGGGGCACTGCTGGACCTGGCTGGAAGCCTCACAACACTGTTTTCTCTGAGCCTGGTTTTCCAGCTGATTACATTCCAGAAGCCAAAGAGAAAATAAATAAATTGATAAAGTTAAAAAGAATAAAAAAGAAAGGGAAAAATATTTGAAGTACCTAACAGGGGAGGTCTGGTTGAAATCCCCTGCATTTAAATGATTATATGATATTTTATAATTGTATAACAATTCTAGATCCAGCACAGCACCCATACAGCAAATGCTCCATGTGACTGCACTGCACAGCAGGCTAAGCCTAAGCTTAAGTAGATAGAAATACTCTTCACTATTCACCTCTTACAGTACCTCCCAGATTTGGGCCTCAAATCCTTGATCCATCAACTTCTTAGCTGCACCAAATAACACACATTCAGCAAGAGGAACTGAGATTGCTGTTCCTTGGGAGCTAAGGATAATAGTTCCTATTGAATTCTGCAAATGTCCTCCCTGGATTTGAAATTGATTTATTTGGCTCACAGCTGTTTGGTGTTTGCTTTCCATAACGTTTGTATGATCAGACTTGACCATCTGAAATATCTGCAGAAAGCGGATTACTGGAAAACTTAAGGAAACACATTTCGACTTTAACTTTAAATGATACCTTCTGGATGTATTGGTTCACAGATTCAGTGCTGAAGCAGAGCCAAATCAACCCTAGGCCTTTTCACCAGTCTCTATGCAGCACAACCCAAATGCACTTGTCAGTGACTCCAGTCAAAAGTTAAAAGGGTATCTGAGAGAGTGGATTGAGCTGTGATTGAAATGCACACGATGAGAAAAGACGCAAATTTCATCCAAGTCTTACAGGATTCTTGCAATCCTGACCGAGGCTACAGGTAATTTTTCCTGTGGGATTTTGCACTCCAAGATGTGTGTGCATCCCATGCCTTCTTCTGTCTCTTTCCCCGTCTTCCTGTGCTCCCTCATGTTGCTATTGCCCCTGGTGGGATGTGCCAGTGTGTGGTGAGAGCAGATTTAAAACTGTCCACCAACCTCCTTTACCAAGCCAACCAAGGAGCAAACCAATGCAAATCAGAATAGCATTTGGTGGAAACAGGAATTGTTTAATTGTAGCTTATCTTGTTTAACATCCTTGTTGGGAGCATGGGGAGTGGGGTTGGGTTGTCCAACACCACCAAGATCTGTGTTGTGGTCAGCATGCTGGAGGAAAGGGGTGCCATCGAGAAAGACCTGGACAGGCTTGAGAGGTGTGCCCATGAGAACTCCATCACGTTCAGCAAGGTCCTGCCCCTGGGTGGGCAACAGTCCCAAGCACAGATAGAGGCTGGGCAGAGAATGGATTAAGAACAAGCCCTGAGGAGAAGGTTGTTGATTGTGTTGGTTGATAAGCTCAACACAACCCAGCAATGTGCACTTGCAGCCCAGAAAGTCGACTGTGTTTGGGGCCGCAAAAAATGCAGCGTGGGCAGCAGCAAGAGGGGATTCACCTCATGCTCTGAGGGTTTTCAACAGCAAATGGGTCTAAAACACACATTTTCTCTTATCAGCATACCTCTCTTTTGAGCTCTGGTACATAACAGCCCATCCAGTACTAGTCAACGGAATTGGTTTGATAACTGATCATGTGGGTAGAAAACTGAACTCTTAAAGTAGAAAAGGTAGAAAGGTAGAAAACTATTAACTCTTAAGGTTAATAATAGAAGTATATCCCACATACCTATTCTATCTACAAATCTGAGAGCTTGAAATCAACTCTGGGCTTTAAGCAGACTATTTACTTTTGATTAGAAACAGCATTTATCTTAGCATGCATGGATTCAACAGTTAGCATCCTTGCTGAAATGCAGAATTATGCCAGATAATCTTTCCTTGTACAGTGTTAATGTACAAGCTGGGATGGATCAGGTGGCTTCAAACTGGGCTGCTCTGTGGTTCTGTGTGAGCTTTATGTTTTAAAAATTTATGAAATAAATTGGCTGGACATCAGAGTACTCACTTTCATCAGAGCAATGTTTTGTTCTGTTTTTAAATGTTCCTTAACTGTGGTTTTCTGGCTGCCTCTGCAAAGTTCCAGCAAGGATACAATTTTTCTGCTAGATTCTTCAACTGATAGTTATCACATGGGATTTTTGGGCTGTAATTTTTTGAAGAGATTATTGTAGCCAGACAATAACTGTCACCTATATTTAGCAAAAGTCAATCCCTAAACTCTTCTGAAAATCTCAGCCTTTCCAACGAAGCTGACATTTGGGTTTCTGAACCATCCAGCTGAAATTATTTTACAGAGTAACTGTGCATGACAATGTATAAAGGGAAAATCTATGTACATTTTGTGCGCTGTTGGTCTTCTGGCTGCAGAAGCATGGCATTGGTGCAAAGAATTTGGGCAGCCAGCTGGAAAATTTAATCCTGTATATTTTTCTAAAAATAAATGTTTGTTCTTTAGAGACTTAGATTGAAACAGTATGAAAATAATTCTTCTATTGAAAGTATGTCCCTCTATGCCCCTTTTCAGGGATTTTCTTCTGATTTTTACATTCTTTATATTCCATATTCATATTGATTTAAAATTTTACTTACATATTCGTCCTCTCAAAAATATGTTGATTGGACGTAAATTTGTACTGAGTTACCAAAAAACAAACACTCCAAATGAATGGTCTGTTTTGTGTCTTCCTGCAGAGAGGGGTAATTAATTTGGCCCCCAAATGCAAGAGGTTTTGGCAAATAGGGTTACAAAATCCAAACTGGGTGCACTGAAGTTTTTTTTGCAGAATGAAGGCCTGCCCAGAACCACAGGTTTTTGCAAGCTCTTGCACCCATTCTCTCTTCCTAGTCTGACTTGTGTCCAAAATAAGGTGCCAGCAGTCAGCAAGTTCTGTGTATCTTGCAGAAGCACTAACTTGTTGGCTGAGTGATGACTCCAGACTCAGCATTCCCTCAGCTCTCACTTGTGACAGGGATTGCCAAAGCTAGTGGGGAACCAGATAAGGGCGGAGGAACAAGCACCAAATACTCCCTTGGATTCCTTTTGAATTTTTGAACAGTGACGCATCATATGGCCTTGTGTTCCTTAGATAGCCTAAGGCTGTGCCTCTGCTGAGGGAGAATGCAGAGTCATTATTTCTCACTCTCTTCAAGCATGAAATTAAAAACTCCCATGTTGTGCCAGCATTTAAGTGTTGCTGCAGCAGGAATCATGATTACCAAGATCACCTTTTTTTCAGGACCTGGTGGAATACTAGGTGAGCAGAATGGCCAGGGATCTCCTGGATTTTAAAGGAAAAGGCAGGATGAGAGCGGCAGGATTGTGGTTCTGCTTTTTAGAGAGGGTTAAGACATTGCTCTGGCACAAAGGGATGGAGCACAGTCTCCTGGAGACATCTTTGCCCAAGCACTTAGCGAGGCAATTCCTTAGGTGTTGCCTGAGCCTCCCCATTTCTGCTGGCTCTGCCGTGTTTATGCTGGTGTCATAGCGAAGCTGCATCCAAACCAGCCTGGTCAGCTGGGGTTATGGATGAAGGCTTGGGAAAAAGCATCCCAGTTTATACCAATTCCTCCATGACAGATGCAGGGTGGGTGGGAGCATCCCAGGAAGGTGGTGGATATGTTTATTTGGCAAGAATTCCTTCCAATAATCCCAAGGCACCCATGATACTAAAAATCCAAACAGAAGAGTTACTGTCACGTGTAATACCATCACCTTGATTTTAGGACATTCCTCCAACCTGCTAAATTTACTACTTTTCTGGTCATTGACCTATCTGGGAATCCTTTTCAAATTCATGTGAGTTTTATTAAATGTTGGGTAATATGTGACCCCATCAAGTGAATGCAGTGTCCACTTGGGAGACTTTTGTTCTATTCAAACCTTTGTTGACAATGCAGCGAGCTCTGCTCCGAGCTGCCAGGGGGGCGGGCAGCCGGGGCCGAGTGCACTTTGATTGATTTGCACAATAGGAACGAAAATATTCCCGAAACTCTAGAGATCACTCGACTCTTCCTGCCAGACTTCCATGAAATATAACATGCAATCAATTTAGCTTACAGCCAAATTCTCCCCTTTCAGCCCCCTCTTTCCTTTGGTGTGTCAGCGAAGATAAATGAAAGAAGCAATAAGGAGTACAAACAGCAGTAGCCACGAAAGCAGCAATTGCTTGTGTAGAGGGGACTCATGGTGCCAGGCCAGAGCAGAACCCACAACAACTTGACCAAACACAGGAATGAATGAAAGGTCCTTTTGAAAGGGCAAAAGAAAGACCGTGTTGACCTCTTTGCAGAAAGAGGAAACTTCAAAGGCTTTACAAGAGTTAAAAGACCCAGTTACACGCAGCAAAAATGACTTGCATTGGATGCTAACACAGCGAAACTAAACAACCTCACAGTAAGAGATAGAGCAGAAGGTAGGGTGGAGGGGGGCATATTTCCCCTAGTCACTGGAGAAATGTGGAAAAGGCTAATTCTGTCCATTTGGTGTTAGGTGTAAGGTTCATTTGAAAGCCATACATGAGAGGAAAACAGAAATTTAGACAGAACTCCTAACAGGCTTCGGAAAAGTCAGGCACATGTTTTCTTTTAATTTTTCTCATTGAGAAGTGTTCTCATCATGTGCTTCTTTTGGAAACATTTGGCAGCTCCTTAGGTATGACAGAAAATGTGTTTGAGGAAGTTAGAACTAATGAAACTGGGTATTTAAAAGAGAAAGCCTCTGAATGATCCAAGCGTTGCATATGATTTATGGAAACTGCATTGAAAGGGGAAAAAAGGGCTAATAGCCTGAGATAGTTGCATTCTGCAGCTATTTTCTTCACACAAGGTTTTTTACTTTCTCAACACAGCTTGGAAGGTGTTTAGTCACACGTGTAGTTTTAAGCGAGAGAAAGAGCTGCTGGCTGCAGGGACATTGTTTGTGCTGGGCTTAAGCAAGTGCATAAAACCTTTTGCTAGACAGCAAGGTCTGTCTCTGAATTCCAAGGATTTGAGAGCAAGTAAGTCACAGCACTTCAATGAACAAAGACTTTCCTCTTTAATCTGCTCTAGTTGGGAAAGATAAGACCTCAAATGGAATCTACTTCAAGACTAGATTACACATTAAGATAAGCATAGAATGATAAGGACCAACTGACACAGCTTCTGTAAGGGCAAACTGTGCTGCTCTATCTTTCAAGAATTCCATGCAAAAAGTGCATGAAGTAAGAGATGAAATGTATCTTTCGAACATAATTTGCGTGGAATTTCAACAGGCTTCTGACAGGACCCTTTGTGAGAGGTTTTGAAATAAAATAAATAGCAAGCTGTGTTGCCAGCCTTTAGGATGCTTGGAATTCATCACAAATAGCCAATTTTAAATTAGAAGAGTAATGAGAAATTTGAATTACTGTTGAAATATCAAATATTTAAATTACTTTGAAAAAAGAGTTTTAATGCAATTTGTTAGCAAATTATTCTGGATCAGTAACAACTAAAGAAGACTATTAGACACTCCTAAAAATACTTGTATTTGCCCAAAACATTCATTCTTCTATCCATCTATCAGCATTCTGGCAGCTGAAAAGTGCTGTGTGTTAGAAAATATAATAAAATTCTCTTTATCGTTATGGACTTTAATATAACATGGTTCCCTGAGGAACCAGATATGAATCACTGAGAATATTACAGCTTAATGAATATGTCTTTCCAAAATAAGCTAACAAAGAGATGGATTAGAAGAATACTTTTCAAAAGTAATACCTCACTGTAATAATGATTTAATAGAAAACGACAAATAATACATTCCCTGTTGCACCACAGTTCAGTTTTGGATGCCTTAATTTAAATGGAGATGCTATGCAGAGAAAGCCTCTGGAGAAGAATTACAAACCCAGTCGAAGTTATGTGAAGGTTTGCTTGAATGATTAATCTAGCTATGGGCATTTGACATATAAAGGCGAGTTTAGAGAAATAGCAGGCAAAATACACTTTCATAAATTAAGCTTTGGAGTGCCCACATTCAGAATTGTGGGTTACTAGATGCAGGGCCAGTCTTTCTCAACATGAGATCTGGGAGCCCATTTTCATGATGGGAGCCACTGATGATGATTTTTGCAGCTATCTTCTGCAGACTTTTTACGAAATAGTCCATTTATCCCTTTATCCACTGCCCATAAGTTGAAAATGACTGGCTTAATGAGACTAAAATGTGATTTTAAACACAAAATAATGAATGTTGATGAGAAGAGTAGCCGTCCATTTCTTTCTTCTTTGTCCCACTGTATAAACATTTCAAGGCATCTGATTAAACTCAGATTCAATACATTCAGGACATTTCAGTTTAAACTTTATTTAGTTTTAATAGTAGTCAGTTTGTACCTCACTGACACATGTCCTCTGGGGGTCTTGTGAAGAAAAAGGTTTTGATTCAGGTTTTCAAATCTACATAGGAACTTTTCAGTTTTGGGACAATTTATCAGTTTGGTAAGGATTCAGCCTTTTTTTTTTTTTTTTTCCCCTCTCCTTAAATGGAAAATACAAAGGAATCTTCTCTAAGACTATATGCATGTAAAAATCATGTCCTTAATATTTTGCCAGTGATACTACTTCCACAATATTATTTAACAGAACTTTGCCCTTTGGTCAGCAATATAAATGCTCTGAGGAATTTATACTCTTGTCTTTACTGATATATAACATGATATGTTTGAAATAAAATATCTGTTTATAAGTCACTATTTTTCTAGAATGCCACTGATATCAAAGTACAGAATGATTAAAACATTAATGCAATATTTTCTCTTGGGGTGGTTTCATTTTTCTCTGAATATATCAAACCAATAAAATGAGATTAATATCTAAGGTAAAGCTTTGTGAATGCCCTGCATTAAGCTACTGTATTTGTATTAAATTTGACATGAAAATAAGAAACTACTACCTTTTTTCTGCCTTGGTGAGCTGCTATTTTGATACTTCCAAGTGGATAGGAATAAATGGTACATGCTTCAGCCTGTTGACTCACAGTCACTGACTATTCTTACATGGATAACTGCAGTAGCATGAAGATTGATTGCCCTGGTGTGTAGGCAGCAGCTGCCATTTACAAATGCCAGCCAGTGCTCCTCATGGGGATTTGTGATAGAATACAGAAATAAACCAGAATTACTTCCATTAGCTGAATACATACCTTTTTTTTTCCTTATGCAGTCACACTCTGTGTCCCCACAATAATCTTTTTTTAAAACACTAGCTGATTGTAAATAAATTTGACAGAGGCAGCTGATACTTAAAAGGCAATTAAGTTCTGACAAATAGCGACAAAATCAGTGATCAAGTAGAAGAGAGAGAAAGAGGTTTTTCAAGCGTTCTGTCTAAAGGAGAGGCTGTCACATATATTTATTATACATCAAGGGATGTATGCAACCAAGAAATCTAAATTCTCAAAACCACCAGGAATTTGTAATTGTCAGATGCAAGATACGCTTTCTGCAGCCAGCCTGGCATATGTGTGTCAACTCCTGTCATGCATCATCTTGTGATCACAGGGTTGTGCTATTTCTGTGGCAGCTTGGCACTGCAGAGGCAAGCCATAAACAAATTTCTCTCTTTTCAAACAGTTGCAGCTCACTTGATTTAAAATTAACAGCGAAATAATAACTTGGTGTTTTATTTAACAAGGTGAGGTCATACTGGAACCATCACCCAAGTAGTAATGTTTAATTTGGAACCTGCTGCAGGGTTTTTAACAGTGTGGGTATCTGTGTGCCTATTGATATATGTGTGTGTATATATGTGCATACATTTTATATGGTGTATATCCTTAAACCAAGACTCTCAGGTTGGGAACTTTCTTCAGCGTGTTTTGTTTTAAACAGCACATATTTCTGCCAGCTTTACTCACAGTGAATACTATCTATTGGTGACTTCCTTGGTTTTATATCAGATTGCTCACAGATTAAAGAGCTAATCAGCAGGAGCCAAAAGTGCTGCCAAGTTTTTCAATTTTATCACAAAGTCTTGATATATTTGGTTTATTTCTGTCCCCTGGCTGCTGGGATAGTGGAAGTTTGTGAGAATCTAAGTTTCCATTAAAACTGGGGACCCTTAATGACAACTTAAACTTGCTAGCCTTTGGGGCGGTGAATCTAAGTTGAAAATATGAAGCAAATAACCTCAGAGGGTCAAGATATGGGAAGTCAAATATAAACATTTTTCTTTCTTGAGACATTCTCATAATGTCTCATAATTTTCCAGTGTCAGTAATGAATGAATAGGAATGTCAGAATTTCTTCCTCAGCTTTAAAATGCTATGGGGTGACTTCAGCAAAGATGAAATATAGACATTTGGTTTTCTTCATGAAGAGATGGATCAGCATAAACAATATGTGGGGCTGAAACAACAACAAAAAGTACTTTTATGGACTGAGAAGAAATATGGCCCTTCATCTATGACACTTGTCAGAACTATTAATCTCCTGCCTGAAATCAGATTCCTGAGACTGTATCAGTCTCCTTAGCAAGTACAAGCACATGTCTCTGCTCATTCAAGATGAGCTTTGGTGTATGGTTTTCCTGATGCTGGTTTTGCAAAACTTTGTGTTTCAGTGAAAGAGAGAAAAAGATTGAAAAGTTAGAAAGATTTATAAAACAAAGACATGCCTTGTGTGCAGCCTGGAGAATAATAAAATGGCAAAGCACGGATGGAAAAAGAGACTCATAACTGAAAGGAGTTCATCCTTTTCTTTGGGTTCGGGGAAGGTCTATTCAAATTGCATGGCAAATAGAGTTGCATCAGACAAACTCTACTCCATCAAGTGTAGAGAAAACCGAGTTAAAATTAATAATGTCAAATTTGTTATTTAAAAAGCTAACAAATCCTCATGAGTGTGTATGCGAAGTGGTAGTGGCTTGCTAAACAATTCCCTGCTTTCTTCCTCTGTTCTTGTTTGTGTGTCCTCCCATTCCTCATGAAACTAAGAGGACACATTAAACTTTCAGAAGCCGTGTAATAAATTGCAGCAATCTAAGAATCTTCAGGACTGTGCCATCAGAAGTAATGGCCTAGAGAAACAACATGCATTTTAAGAAACACAATCAAAATCACAGACAGAAAACCAAGTTTAATGTCCTCAGCTTTAACTTTCCAGGAGTAACAGTTTTCCTCTGCTGAGAGGGGTATTCTGGATGAAGCCACCTAAAAAGATGTTGGAGCCAAACTGTTAAACAGAAGGTAATCAGCTAGTGAAAAATTCCCCAGAAAGCCTTCGTCATTTCCCTCTCACTTGTTATTCTGCCTTTGGCTCGTCCCCAAAATAAGCCATGTTGCCTGAGATATAACTCTCCATGGCTCCTGATGCTGTCTCTCTCTCTCTCTCCCCCATGGATACTCTCCCCAGTGAGAGTATCGCATGGATATCCTCTTTTGCATTTTTTATAGCGTTTGCATCTCTAGCTGTAAAAGATTAAATTAAAAGACTATTTGACCTGCCTTTTGTGGTCAGTGCCACTCTAGCAAGCAATACATCACTGAAGGAATGTCAACTTCATGACCCATTACTCAAATGAGGCGCCAAGAAGGAAGAGTGAGCTGAGAGATCCAAAAGTTTTAAATTTATGGTCATGATACAGCTAAAAATAAAAAACCCACTCCTCTTATAGTATGTAGCGTGGGAGACAGAGGCAAGAAGGAGTAAGAAGTCTCTCAGGTCAATCAAAAGCTTTAAATAATGTGACTCTGGCAAGCAAAGCTTCTTTGCACATGAGATAGCTAATTCTGCTATTTTGATTTTCCTCCTGAAAAGACAGGAGGAGGATATAAAATGTTTTATATCCTCCCTTAGTGCAACCCTTAGATTACTGGGCAGATTTGTAGCATCAGATTGGATTTGGATGGATGAGGATATAATTCATTCACTCCACTTCTGTGTGATAAATTGTTAGGAAAAGGTTCTTCACCCAGAGCATGGTTGGACACTGGCACAGGTTATCCAAGAACACAGTCACAGCATCAGGCAGCCTCACAGAGCTGAGGAAGCATTTGGACAATGCTCTCAGGCACATGGTGTGACTCCTGGGGTGCCCTGTGCGGGGCCATGAGCTGGACTTGATGATTCTTGTGGGTCACTTCCAGCACAGAATATTCTGTGGTTATCCTGAAGCAAGGAGGATTGGTTTGTGACTCAGCTGCTAACCTGCTGCAGCTTCTCAGGACAGATTGTCCAAGTTGGCTGTCGTTTCAGGGCAAACACTGGGGAAGCATTAGCTTCTAATTAGAAAACTAGAAGTTTAATTTGACTGTCCTGCACCTTAGCACAGTGTGGCCAATCTTCTTCCTGCTTCCATACTCTTTTCAGCCTTGGGTCTTTCTCGTGTCTTCCTTGCAGCCTCACTCTCCCTTGTGGTCTTTGTTCCTCTTTCATTCTTATTTCCATTTGGCTTTTCCATAAGGATTTCTCTTTCCCCACTTTTTTAAAATTGCATATCCTACTGATTCTTCTCTTCTGGGCTGCTCCTCCAGGTATTCATATCCTTGAAAGGAAAAGGAAAAGAAAGAACTTTATTCATGGTGGACATGGACTCTGCTGTCTCTGCTGGCACACTTTAACCCTATTGCCACTCTCAGCCTGATACATCTTCATAAATGTCATACTCCTGCAGAATGGGTATTTTTAAGGATTTCTGTAGCTAAATGTAAGTCAAATTGGTATTAAAGGTGCCCCAAGACTGATATGTGCTTCAGGATGTTACTATAAGATAGACAGGGAGGAGGGGGAAATATCTGTAAGCCAGGGCACAGCATTTCAAGCTTTCAGAACCTGAAGCAGCTGGTTCTGATGAAGAAAGGCTGAAATAAAACATTTGATGCAGTCTGTAAAACTGTTTGTGTCATTGAAAATCCTCTTTTGCAGGGCCTGATGAAAAAAGTACAGCCACAGGAAACTCAAAAGGCATGCATTAAAAGGATGAGAAAAGGACAAGATTTCAGTCCATTCTCTGGCATGTGACATGCAATGCTATGGAATGTTCTAATATGGAAGAAATTCCAGAAACCCTCCAGGACTTTAAAAAAAATATTAACATGTTCAAAGCTGCTCTGTGTTACTATTTGTTAATATTCTCATTAAATATGTAGAGTTTCACAGCTTCTGCAGTGCCTAAGATATTTTTTTCACAAACTTTTTTTTTTTATCTTATGAAATTATAATAATGTATTATCTCCCATTAATACAGGATAATATAACTACACAAGGCATTTATGAATTAGCTGATCACACTTTTGAGGGACCCCAGACCCATGGAATGGAGAAATATGCTGTCTGTGCTAAATTCTGCCATAAATTGTACCCATATGACTGTTGCTGCCTGAAGGATTTTGAGGGTAGGAGTGAACTGAATTCAGACTGTTGACAGAAATGTCTCCTTGTACAAGGGTTCCCATCTCTTCTTCCTCATCAGTTCTCCTATGGCCCTTACTTGGATCACAGTGCCAATGTAGCCATTCCTGGGTCATTCTCCTGAGCTGCCAAGGACTCCTCTGTGCTCATTTGGCATTTGCCTGAGTGGAGTTCCCTGTAGGACTGAGGCATTTGTTGCTTGGGAAAAAAAGAATCCAATTCATTATGTCTGACTGGCATCTAGAAAACTTTAACTATGAGAGTACTATTCTACTAGTAATAATGATAATAGTAACAATAATATTATTGGTAGTACACTTTCCTATTACATTATAGTACTAAAATATATAATTATATTTTTTCTTATTACAATAATTTACACCGTTTCACTGCAATGAAACCAATTCATATATAAATGAATATATATATAGAAAGAGGGAAACACTTTTTAAAACCTAGTTTCATAGCTGCTGAAAATGGCTCATTTTTCCAGGCTCTGGTTTTTTGGAGGGATAATCCCCAGCACAGTAGTAAGCCAAGACACCGTAGGCTGGAAACAAAAGTATATGACTCAAAAGAAAGGCTCTCATTCATGGCAGAATTACTGCAGCAGCTCACACTTCTGTGCTGGGACAAAGCAATCTCCAGAAGGGTGTGATCTTGGCTGAGAAGAAACAGTTTAAGTCCAGTCCTCCTCCAGGTTTGGTTTGTGGTGTCTCAGGGGCTGACAGAAGGTCAGTCCCTACCCAATATCTCACCCTTCCCCGAGGAACTGTGAAAAGCTCTGCAGGGATCACTTCCCCCAGCCACAGCCACAGAGGAACAGGCTGTTCATATACAGGCTCACTAAGGCAGAGTTCCCAAAGCAGCTGCCAATGCTCCTTGCTCTTTTGGCACCTAGAATCCATTTTTTTTTAGCAGTACCCTGTAGCAGGTATGAAGTGTATCTGAACATTGCAATTTATAATGCCACAAAAGGGAAAAAAAACTCTTAAAAAGTGATTGCAAGCAGTGGAATACTTAGCTTAAACCTTAGAAAAACAATTGTCTTTGTGCACTATATGTTGTGTGATTTATAGAATGGCTTCATGAGAGACCAAATGAAACCCTGGGGTGAATTGCACTCAAAAAGATCAAAAGTAAGATTAATGAACTAGAATTCTTTACCTATACCATTTATAGGTTTTCACTGGACAGAGGGGTCCCTTTTGATGCTATGAGTCCAACCTATATATTTATATTTGAATCCACTGTTTTTAACATATTTTGCATAATGTAATTTGCATATTTATACACAATTATCAATATGATTTATTACAGTGTCCCACAAACATGCCAAATGCTTTAGGCACTGTTCCACTTACACATAGTTCTCTGTTTCAAAGAGTTTAGTAGCTGGAAACTTAAGTTTGGAAATGTCTGCACTCAGGTATGGCTCTCCTCACTTTATGTGCAAGAGTGTTTGCAGGGTTGGGCCCTGTGCAAACAGCTGGAGTATGGATACTGCAGTCCTGAAAATCATGACTCTCAGACTTACTTCAAGACTATTTTTGTTACCATTTTGGAATCAAAAATCAATAGATTTAATACTTTTCAGATTTAACTTTGCTTGGAGATTACTCAGGGATGTAAACCTCAGGGTGGGGGGTACTCTGGGAATATCTAAATTTTTCCTTTCCAAAAGCCATATCAAAATGCAGTAGTATGAAGAAGGAGACCTGAAACCCCTTGTGAAAAAGAATTACTTTGGCAGGAGTGTGCTGGAATATGGCCATGCATATTTCTGTGGGGAGCCTTCTCTATGGAGCTTGTGGCAGCACTGAGCATGGATTTACAAGAAGTTCCCATTAGTGCTTGGATCGCTACGTCTGGGGCAAAACGGGTGTTTCTCCAGTCCTAAGGTAACTTTGGGAACAATCATCTTCAGTTTATCTTCCTCAGAGTCTGTTGTGGCTCCACAAAATGCTACACCAACAGCAATGGGCCATTTCCCACACAAAGTCCCCCTTTGTTTCCCATCCAGAGAGCCAAGACATGCCACATGCTGTCCACAGAGGCCACCCACCCCTTCACTGCCCAACACTGGGCCAGTCCTCTCCAAGAGCGCCACTAGACCAAAGCTGGTGCTCCTGTACACTATAATTGCTCTCCAGAAATGCATTTTGGACAGGCCTAATGGGTTTTTGAGGGGGAGGGCACAGTTGGTCCCAGGGGCAGCAGCGCTCGTGGTCCCGTGATGGCAGCTGGTGATTGCAGGGGCACCCTGTCCCGCCCTGCCCGCTCTCGCTGGGCCTTTCTAAATGTTCCTTTTTCCCCAACGCTAAGCCAAATAAACACAAGTATCCATAATGATGATGAATGCCTACCAAAGGCTAAAATAATGTGCACATTTCTAATTTGTTTTTAAATATAGCGATTTTATTTGTGAGGTTTTTTGTGCAAGCCTCTCAAACACCATTAAACTCATACTCAAATATTTACAATGTGTTTATACTTACCGTGTTCACCTCTGAACAAATTGTTTGACCTTATTTGCAAATGTGTTACAAGAGCCCCCAATGACAGATGATCTTTCATAGGAAATCACAACACATAAGTGCAATTGAAGCTATGCTGCTGCCCTGTGCAGTATATCAAAGTGCTCTGATCTCCCCAAAACATAAATTTGCAGTGCAGCCACCCTGGCAGAGCCTGGGTGGGGATGGAGGAGGGTCCTCCTTTAACCTCTGGTGCACAGACCCACACTTCAGGGGTCACTTTACGCCATGCGAGATGAGGGCATTTGACGTCCAAAACCTGCAGGGCTGATACTACCCAGTCACTCAAATCACATAATTAATGTGCTCCTGGGTTCCAATAATAAACAATTCTGATGCTTACTCGCTACAGCCAAACTTCCCAGCCTAAATAAACAGCTTTTGGCTTAAAAATGGCTCTTATCCAAAATGAAGTTTTCCATTGATCAACCAGTCCTGCTGTGAGTTTGTACTCTCATGATTGGCGGGGGGACAGCAACTGGTTTTGTTTCCCACTGATTATGGTAAGATTGAGGGGACTTATTAAAGAATTATTTATGTTTCTGTACTTAAAAATTTCACACTGACGCTTGCTCACATTATCTCCAGACACAGTAGTCACACTTACACCATGTCATTTCAGCTAACTAAATATCATCCTACCTACAGAACTAATGGAAGGTATGGAAAACATGAAATAAGAATTAAAGGAAAATTAGGATGATTCAAATTACATCTTATTATTACTGAATGGCTAAAAAACAGTCATCAAAGAGCAAAAGGGGGTGTAATCACCATTGTATTCCTTATCCCACTGAGGAATTTGAAAAAACATTAGCACAAAATTTCTCCATGGCCAATAAAATGGTTTTGTTCAGACTCTTCTTTTGTTGCTCAACATCTCTATCAGCTGAGCTCTTAATAAGAGGGATGCAGTGCAGGGAAGTGTCTTCTTCCTCAGATGATACTGAGGCAACTTACTGGGTGAGAAAAGTTGAGAAGAGATCCTTCTAACCCAGTGACCCAACCCAGCCCTTCCACCCACAGATTTTATGTTGAATGGTTTCTGTGGATATCACTGAAGCTGCTGTTAAGTCAGCAATCCTGATTTACAATATCTGTGTCCAATAAAAGAATGAGGGCAATTACAGTTCTTCGAACGGGAGCCTAAGCAATGTCTGCTCCCAGTTTAGACACAGTCTAGACATCATTCCTCAGCCATCCTGAGGCCTTTCTGGAAGTACAATATTTCATAATCATGTAATCATCGGCCCTTTGTTGACATGACCAATAAGAAAGTCAATTGGTGTCAGCTGTAGCGGTGATTTTGTGATGGGAACATCTGTCCTTTTTATTCCTGATGAGACTTAGTCTTGGTCACTGTTAATTGGGCAAGGATGAAAGCTCCAGGTCCTGTTACAAGTCCTTTGAGTAAACTAGTTACTCAGAATTTTTTCACATAGTTTATCTCCTTTGATTTGTAAAATTGTTTCCACTTGATGCTTTGGGCCCAGGTGCCTTTTGAGTAATAATAAAACTTTGCAGCAAGCCTCTGACAAATCCAAGTGTTCCTTTCTACCTATCCTGGTAGTTTAAATGATGCTGTATCTGCCTTGGCCCTTCACAGTCCTTTAATTTTTCACGTCTGTTAATTAATCATTCTGACACAGAGTTCTGCCACACCAAAAAAATGTTGTAAATATCCTATATATAGATCTCAACTAGGACTAGCAAGCAGGGATTTCTGCTTTGTTCTTTTATCACACATATGTTTCACTTTGATGTAAACATTGTTTCAAAAACAGTAAAATGAGCTTTTTCATGTTATGCATAGATTATTCCATAAACATATGCATCCTGTCAGACACAGTAATAATTAGAAATAGCTGTAGTTTCATTGCTAACTCCATAATACTTCAAACTGCTAAGATTTTTAAAAAGGAAAAATCAGATTCTGGGTAGAGTAAAAAAAAATAAAAAAAAAAAAATCTTTGATTCTGGTTAGGAACTGTTTAAATATCAATTAATTTCCCTGTCACTAGGACTCATTTAATGTTTCTATGAAATAAATAGCAAACTTAATAAACTCACTACAATTTTATAATTTTACAAGAGTAAAATTTCCCATACAAAATTAGTCTAGACAGAGGAGTTGAACTTGTTTTGAGGTGAAGTTCAGAAATATTCTTACAACATAATTGATTTTTTTGTTCATTAATATTTTTTACTATCCAGGAAAACTGATAATATATATAAACCTCTGTTGTACCATACAGTCCCAGTCAAAGAAAAATTTAACAACAACAAGAAAGGAAATTAAAAACCTTTCAGAGGAGGGGTGAATTTAAATGAGTCTTATATCCCATGCAGAGAGATGTGGGGATAACAAGATTGGGGAACTCTTATTTTATTTATAAAAATAAATATATGTTTAATTTTATTTAAACATCTCTCAGGCTGTGCTAGATGGTCTCTTGATAATAAAGGCAAAGTTTAAATGTGTTACTTGCTCTTACACCTGTTCATACACTGAACTTGACTCATCTTTCCACCTTAGCTAGTAAGCAGAGCAAGGACATATAGGAAAAAATGAGGTTTATTTAAACTTGGCTGTCACAGGCAGCAGCAGATTAATTTTCCTCATATTTAATGGATGGGACTCAATGAACTCAACAGAAATACCCACAATGCATGCAAGATGGATTGGGCATTTGTATAGTCTGGTGCTAACATTCAGTCTGGCTACGGGGAAATCCTCTTGGACACCCTTGAGACCTCTGCAAAGTGCTGCAGTGCCACATTGCACTTGTCACTTTTGGCTGTCCGGCTCAGGGAAGGGCTGTGCCTCAGCACGAAGCCAGCCAGAGTCTCCTGGCCCTGAAATGGCTTCACCCAGAGGTCTCGAGGCTGCTCGGGGTAGGAGAGCCCCACCACTGGCCAACTGTGCTCTGCACCCCTCACTTTCAGCCCCCTGTTTCACCCCTACCTCTTCTATAAACAAGTTTTCAGGAAGATTCTGCTTTGCAAGGAGTGGTGCCAAGTGACATGTTTAGTGAACTGTGTTACCCTGTATAATTAAGAGGAGTTAAATCCCAGTTTTTTTACAACAGCTTTACTACAGAGCTATTACTGTGTACGTATCAACAAAATCGTTGCCCACCGATCATACTCCAACCTCTGTTCCTAAAATGCATTAAATGAACTATTGCTAATGCTAATGTCTATGAAGATTAATTAAGAGTGTTGGAGAGGAAATTTTTTTTAAGTACAGATCAAGAAGTAACATTTTCCACCAGATGTTTCTAATGTAACTCTAGGAAACCAAGTGTCACATTATCTAAAAATTAGATTTGGCTCAGTGGGAATTTCCACTATAATTTTATTTTCTCTAAAATAATGCCAGTTATTAAAGGACACATTCAAAAATAGGGTTCTATTTTGACAGCATTGTGGCTACAGTTTTCATTAGATAGATAGCAGATAATCTGAGTTTTATGAATCTCACAGAGTGCCTTTGACCATGGTTTGAGATAACATCACATCCATCACAGAGAGACTGGCTTTCTCTTTAATTCTGCCTTGACAAACACAAGATCTGATCTACTTCCTCTTCTCCCCTCTGAGGCTGAGTAAATAATTTTTGTTCAGTATCCTATCTTTCAAGCAACAAAAAAGTATTTATTTTCTCAGGTATGCAATGAAATTCTCCTGAATCAGCATTTTGTGCTAGGAAAATTAAATATCGTTAGAATGAATAGTGATCCTGGGATTTCTTCTGCTGCTTAGCTCTCCACTGCAAGTGGTGCCAAGACTGAAAGGGTAAACTAGAGTCTTCCCAGATGGCTAAGCTGAGTCCTCTAACCTCCTGTGTTCAAGGCAGCAGGATAAAGAGTACTCCACCTCTCCAAACTCTTGTACTTTTATGGCCAAGTGGAACTGTGATTCAAATATAAACAGGTAATGGGACCCCAAAATTTAGCAAAGTATCTTAATAGATAAGTGGATAAATCCCTGATTGCATGTTGCCTATGGCCCATTGTTCATTGATCAGAAATAAATGTCCCTAGCAGTGATTCAGCAGTAATGATATCAGCAATACTTATCAGAAGCAGACTGATGCCTTTGTACAAATGGTGCTGATAAAGGACTTGCAGAGCAGGGAACAATTCAAACAAGTGGAATGAACAAAGAAGTGCATGGCTTATCTTTTGTGGCATTTTCCATGGCTTCAGAGTATCTGACAGTGAAGCCAATGGGAATATATGTTTTCCATGATAACAGTTACATGTGTGGTTTGCACTTTCAATGTCTGCGCTGGAGCAGCTCAGTCTCCTGTCTGCTGACGCAGGGCAGGGCGGCTCTGGCACATGGGATCAGCCACCACTTCAGCTATCCCGGCCTCAGAGTGCCAGGTGATTTAAGGTGCTCTCTTAGGATGGTTGCTTTCCACAGCTGCACCTATTTGTCTCCAGATAAATCTCCTTTTTTTTTTTTTTTAATAGTCACCACAGTTCCCAGTCCCAAAATAGGAGCCGTAGCAGGAACCCATAGGATCACCATTTGTCACAATTCCATTTGCTAGACCATTGTTTTACTTCATTCACACTATGCTGTGCATTTCCTGCAAGAAAATAATAGACTTTATTTTAATCTTAATTTTTATGTGATGGCCCCCACATTATGTGCATCAGTATCTGTCTGCCTGCCCTTCCATCACCAGTTTGTAAAGATGGACTTGGGACTAGAGCCTATATTGCTGAAACCTTAAATAGTCCTGCCTCATTTTCTTAGTTTACTACAAAAACATTGAGATAATTGGGAATGATTCTTACTTCATTTATACTACCTTAAACCAGCAAAGCTTTTATCTTTTCTTGTTTATCAAAAATATTTTCTTGTTTAACAAAACCTATTCTTGCTCTCTCCTTCTACCTTTGCTGCATTCTTTCCCACCCTCTTTTACTTTTTGTCACTGCAAGTTTTTTGCTATGTTCACTAGCACCATATTTGAACCTGTGATTGCTTGCTTTTTTCTGCCTTCAAAATAATTGAATCAAATTTACTGTTAATGCTTTCTGAATTTAAGTTTGCACCACCTCCAGAAGGAGCCTTCTGAATTCTACGTTGTGGTAAAGCAGTTTCAGAAGTGCAAAGACAGCAGAGTGAAAAGCCAAGAAGCATTCTATAAGAGAGCCTGGACTGAGAAACTAATGATTCTTTACTCTTAGCTGTAATGCTTTATAACAAAACACTGAAGAAAATGCAGCACAAGGAGCAGCCTTCTGAGGATGTTAGGCTGAGAGTCAAGTGGAAAGCTCCGACTGAGCCTGTGTGTGACCTCTCTACTGCTGCTCTGTTTATCCCCCAGCCTGGATTGGTACCTGCCTCACCCCAGGTGCACCTGGCACTTGGCTTTATTAAATGTCGTGAGCTTCCCATGGCATGACTTACCAGGATTGTCCCAGTCCCTCTGGATGACATCCTGGCTTTCAAACATCCTGGCTTTCACAGAGCTGCGCTCTGTGAAAGTGGGGAGCCTCATTGCTGCCTGTGACTATTTGAACTATGACCTCTGTCTCCTGGTTGACTTCATAAAATATGTTGCCAGCAGAATAATCCATCTTTTACATTTGGATCAGGAATTTGAAGTGCAGTTAATAGATATGGAGGTAAATGGAGGGTATCTCTGGTTGGTCTTCCAGGTATGGTTCTTGCTTTGCTGAGAGGAATGAGCTGTGGAAACTTCATCCCTTTTGCTTTTTCAGGTGGGTCTTAACTTTTCCAAGCAGCTGTCTGCAATATGTGTGGCCTCATATCTCATGAGAGGCATTTTTGATACCCTCTGAAGTTAAGGTTTCAAAAAATGTTATTGAAAAAACGTCCCTACTAAGAATATTTTTTCTTCGAATAGTTATAAAAAGGGAAACCCGTGCCCCGAGTTTGAAATCCACATGTTACTTTCCATGTGGTTCACACATGTGCAACATAGGCATGTTTTTATGAATCGTTTGTATATTCCTTAGCCAGACTCCTGTGTTTAAACAAATGTGGAAACAACACAGTACAGCTGGATAAGGAATTTTTTGTTCATAAGTAGGATCTATACATTTTTAAAGCTACACTTTCAGCAATAAAGAAATTGTCCCTATTACTGGAATGTACTTCATATCTTGATGAAACTTTTAATTCTTTTGGCCTGGATAAAAAAGACCTATGAACTTTATAATGGTGCCAACTTAGCATTGCAAGGGTTAGTAATAGCCAGGAGTGAAGGTGCTACTCATTACTAAGATATCAAAACAGGACTGTCTACTTGGCAAGAAGGTTAGTTCTGATGTTGTTTCCCAAATTATTAACATCTTATTAAATGAACTGTTTCAGAACTTGGGATAGTTGAACACTAAAAGAAGACTGAAAATTGAAATACAAAATAAATGGCCTTTATTGGCAGCGCCCTTCAAACACTTTTCTATCTTTTTCTTTTAGACCATGAAAGGAATAACTTTGGATGGTTGCAATAGCATATGAGAAAATGGCCTCATTTCTTGTACTGGATGATGTAAAATATTACTTCCTGAATTACTGTACTTGGAATCATCCAAGAAGCAAATACCAAAAATCTGAACACATAACTGCTTGTCAAAATATAGTACTGAATTTGGACAGTGTGAATTTCAGGTGTCAGATGTAAGATGGTCTACAAGATAAATGCTCTACTGTCTGCTCCACTACTAATTTGTTGAAAAGACAAGTCAAGTTCAAATTCTATATTGCCAATACAAAGAAAACTAACTGCCTTTTACTGGCACATCATTCAGTCTTATTGCTGCCTCTCAGACACAATGAAAAATGGTGTCTGCTCCCACTACGACTGCTTGGAAAAGAACAATTTCTAACCCTCTCACAGGGTTGCCACACACTACCTTCCCTACAGTGCCTCTGACTGTGCTGCTGACCCTTATGTGTCTTCTCTGCCTAATTAATGTATAAAGCAAGGTACCCAAAGTGTTCATCTCCAGATCTGGTATCTAGGAAAAACCTTTGTATTCCCTTTTCATCTTATTTTCCCACTGAGAATATAGTACTGAACTTATTCTCCTGTGGGATCATTCATGAAAACTATTACCCAAGCATCTTGCACAGACATTGCTATTTTTGTTTAAGTGACATTTTAAAAATCTGGTTAGGACCAGATTTTCAAAAAAAGTAAAAGTATTTTTTCCACAGAGTATGAAGTCAACCGAAAATATAAACGCCAGTGTGAGCCCAGTTAATGAGTTTCTGTCACTAAAATAATTGGTAAATTATTCTAGGTGATTAAGGATTAAACATTCTTTTTTATTGAAAATTTTGGTTAATTAAGATGATCCTATGTGCTATAGAAAAAGAGAAGACTCCTCACAAAATTACTTACAAAATCAGAAATAAAGCAACTGAAGCTAAAATTACAGTTTGCATTTACTTTCCACAAACTAAGCATAAACAATAGTATTTGTGTCTGAAGGATGTGTCTGATCCTTTTTCACCATGCAGCACACCCTACATTTCACCAAAATTATCACCGACAGCTTTAGGAATGTGCAATTAACTGAAGGCATGAATAGGATGAATCCCATCCAATTGTGTGGAATTTGAATCTATGTTAAAATTATTCTAGAAAAAATAATATGGCTGGTTCAGTGGAGGAATTCTAGCCTTGCATGTGAATAATGGATTTTTCCATTCTATAGCTGCATTATGAAAAAAAAAGGAATGAGATGAAAAAAGGAATGAAGAAAATTTTAAGACATCCAACAATTTTAACATGTAGAAGCCCTCTCTGTGTTACTTAACCCCCTTTTTTTTTCACTCCACTTGAAAGATTTAGGTCAGTTTAATAAAAAAAAAAAAAAAAGAAAAGTAGAAGAAAAGCCAAAGCATGTGATTTTAGAAACGTTCTGATTAAGTGTTTTAACTTTTGTGGATAAGTTTTGGGTTTTTTTGGGGTTTTTTTGCTGAGCAACTGCCAAAGGTGATTGTGATTTTGTATCTGCATTTTTAGCCTGTGTTTTTATGTGTATTTATGCCATATAATTTAGTTTTTATCCAGTGTTATCAAGAGATGGAAAAATGCAATCTATCAATAGAGGCTAAAAAGTGCACTGACACTGGTACCAAATGGGAATAAAGGAGAGAACTCCCCAGGATTTGCCCCAAAGAAATATTTTTTCTGATTTCTTCAGAAGAACCTAGGTCAGAAAGGGTGAAGAAGAAGTTTTAAATTACCTGGCAGAATTATCTTCTAATATAGCTTCATTTTGATTTACTAAACCTTTTAGCAAGGACTTACATTGCAGTGAAAAAAACCTGTTAGAATGAAAAACGTCACTTCATTATGCACCATTTCCCCCTTCATTTGTGCTAAGGAAAGATAAATATGAAAGTTCTGAGAGCTGGAAAAACAAAGGCCTCCATCTGTCTTCACCTACAGCAAGTTCACGGATGAGACAAACAATAAACTCAGTAAATGCAGCTCTGACTTCAGCCATCCTGCATTGCTGAAGCAGCCGCAGCAGCCGGAGCTAATCACTGGCTCTGGCCTGGGGTCTATATAAACACCAGTAGAACAGTCTCATATAGTTCTGGGGCTGGGACTGATTCAACAGAAAACAGAGTAAGAGACATCTTGCTGGATTGCTGGCAGGATGCGCAGAGTCAATATTTGTAATAGTAATTAGTTCTGGAACTGAGACAAGTGACTTGATACACATGTTATGACATCTTCCTTTAGCTCTTTCGTTTTTGAAGTAAATAGTTATGTTAATCTAATCTTGCACAAAGTCTCTTTCTCACAGTTCTAAGTTTCTTTTATAAGGAATTTTGTCTAATTTACCATCTGTTCAAAGGACAGCTTCTTCCTAACAAGTATTTCTGATAAAGACAATCTAAACTAATAAAGACTAATTGTCAAAATTTAATAGTAAGATTAGAAAATCATAACTTTGCTGTAGACTACCATTGAAGAATGCATTTTGTCAATCAGAACCAAACACTTAAAATTAATGCTAGCTAGAGATGTTAGGAGCCAGCTCCCTCCCTTTTATTCTGAGGCTTCTACTTGGAGACTACAAAACCAGATGGAGGGAGTATCATCATTTACTCTGACCTGCAGCATAACTTAGACACAGGACTTTCGTAAGCTATTTCTCATTCCAAAAAAAAAAAAAGCATCTGATTTAGAAAACATTCTAGTTCTGGTTTAAAATGGCCTGTGATGGGAATTCACTATAACCTTATTAAGCTGTCCTGGTGGCTAATCAGTTACTGTTCAGAATTTGTCTTGCTCCAGTGCTCAGACAGTTAAGCTTCTTATAATTTGATCTTTTGCAGCTCTGAAGAATTACATTTTTGTTGCCAAGAAAATTGACCTTTTATATTCTTCTTGACACAGGAATCTGTTGAGTTCCTGAATGTTTCAGTATAAGGCAAAATTTTCATTCCTTTGTTTCATTTTCCCAGTGTTTTCTGCACTCTTCATGGTTCTTCTGTAGTCAGCACAGAATTGGGCACCAGCTCCCAAAGTAAATGTTTGGTGACTTTCCTTGTCCTGTTTATTAGTATCGCATTTCTTCATCTAACCCTGAAATAAATGAACTCTTTCAGCTGTAGCACAGCATCAGGGACACCTCCAGACCCCAAGTATTTCCAGAGCTACAACTTGCCAGATGTAGTCTGCTGTCTTGGCAGCACTCACTTTGCATAGCTGGGTGTCCAGCACTTGGCTGTGCTGGAGCTCTGATTTATAGCTGTGCTTTTTCACACAGCAGTCCAGGTGACTCTGTATCTGTGACCTGCTTTCCTAAGTACTGGCTTTTTGTGTCATCCCCAGCTTTCTCAGGAAGTAAGCAGGCAGGGACACAACTGCTCAAGTTTATTTCAGCTCTGTAGAGCTAGAATGAATTTTCCTTTTCTCATTTATCTTTGCAGACCCATTCAGTTGTCCAGCTTTGGGCTATTTCATAAGGCTGTATAAATTTATCAGAGTGTTCATTTCTTATTTAAAATGTCATTAATGTTATTAACTCAAAATGTCTTTAATAAGTCTTTCTAAAAGTACACTATTAATTTTATCAGCCAAATTTGTTGCTTCCTGCCTCTGCCTTTAGAAGAGGACCTTAGACTCTGGCTTTTCATTTTACTAGCTGACATTAATTAAATAATTTTCCTTTGCTTCTCTGTCTGTAAAGTACAATGACAATTATTCAGACAATTATTTCTGCTGTGCCTCTCTCACATTGTTTGCAGACATGTAGATGGCTTTGTCCATCTCCAAGTAATTTCTGGAAAGTTTCACTATTTCATGAAAATCTGGTGTTATGCTGAAGAGAGTTCACTTACCCTTTCTGTTTTTAATGTAGGAAGTTACACTGATAAAAAAAAACCAAAAAACTATTGTAACTTCTATTTATCATTTTTTCTTATCAGGTTTCTTATTTACTTGTGTAAGGAGTATTATTTTGCTTTCATTGAATAATAACAGTTATAACAAACCCTAAGACTGCACTCTTTAAGTATAGTGTTGTTGAAATGTAGTTACAGGCCAACAGTTTGTTTTACTGACTTTATCTGCCCCTTTATTTCATAACCACCCACCTGTCCTCCCCACATTAGAAATTATTCTCTCAAACCCCTATATCTTTTAGGATCAATTGCATCTTTCAAACTAAAATATCTCTGTGGATTTAAGATGGAATTAATGAAGTGGTTAATAGTATCTTAAGTACATGGGTTCAAAATTATTTTCCAGACATACATTCTCTCTCTGGAAAAAAACTAAAAGCTGATTAATTCTCAAATGCTGCCATGAGCTTCATCCCAGGCCTTCCACTGGAATAGGCATCACAAATCTCATGCCCACTGATTTGGACAGAAATTCATAGATCTCTGATTTGTTTTCTGTTCCAAAGCTGTCAAAACAGGGAATCCCAGATGCAGGACATTCCTGATGTGGCAGTCCAGCTGACATTTAGCGTCACGAGATTTCTCTTTGGATGCTTGAGAGCGTCTTGGGATAAGATGGAGCCCCAGAGGCCTGTCAGCCTGCCATGTCCATTGTAATCTGTGTGATGGGCATGGGGTCTGCAAGGACACAGCACTGCAGCTGTGGAAGAAATCCAGATGTGTGGAACTCCTGGGAGCAAGAGCTGAAGCACTCAGGAGTCACTGAGACCCTTGTTTGAGGTCTGTGGAGTCTTCAGCCCAAGGAGAAGAATTCCTCCCATTCTGTGATTGTATAAACATACAGCAGGCTGTGGACAGGTTATTCAAGAGGTAAATACTCTTTTGTGACTTGCTCATACAGTTTTGCTTTGGGCTGGTGATGATTTGGGTCAGAATTCTGTGTGGTAACAACAAAAATAAACTTGGATGGTGATTGGGAAATGGGATAGATCATCCATTTCTCTAAGTACCTTTACTTTCAGATATTTAATAATAACTTTATTCCCCAGCAGGAATTCAGAATGCTTATCAACCTGCAAGGAAACCAAGAAAAACAGAAATAAGAAAATAAGAAAAACGGACAATTCAATAAGCTGTAGATAAAACTTGCAACTACACTTCTTTCCAAATTGATTCCATATGGTGAGTCAAATTCTGCTTTCCATTACATGAATATAAATCTGGAGTCACTCAGCTGATTTCACTGGGATAACTGCATTGAAAACAGGCAGCAGGATTTGGCCCCAATGAGTAGAGATACAGCTTATCCTATTGCTGTTGATGTTCTTGCAGTGCACCAATATACTTGCAAATATTCAGTTCTGTCGCCACATGTTAAATGTTCTAAAGCCCTTATTTTGCACTTGTTATCTTGCAATATTTGAGAGCCTGGAATAGAAGTCGAGGTACTCCTGGAACCTGCTGTTTTTCTTGCTAAATAGTAACAGTATCTGTAATGAGCTGAGGATAAATGCCATTTGGAAAGGGAGTGTGGGAGCCATTTGATAGCAATCAGGAAAACAAGAAGAAACTCTAACCCCTGATTTTTCTCTATGCATGAGAAAAAGTTAAATAACTTCCTTCTCCTTCTAAAGCCCAGGAGCCATGTTCAAAAACCCAAACTGAATGCTTTTAATAGAAATCTCAGCATGGTTAAAAAAAAAAAATATTACTGAGCGTTCATTAACTGAATGTGCTAGGGTTCAGACAGACAGCTGAGTTATAGCAACTTAATAAGTCACTGCCTGGGAGCAGAACTGCAGGAAATGTTGGTTACTGGCCATATCTGCCTTAAGTCTGTCCCAGTTTTAAACTGATGTAATGTAGATTAAAAGTTAGAGAGTTTCAATTTTGTTTTTTCTGCCTCCAGCTCCATCAGTTGTGAAGAATCAGTGTTATACTGCAGTTGATCAGTGGTAACACAATAGATATCTGTGGTCTTTCTAGTGACCAAAACACAGGAGTTTTATGAATTTGATACTGCATCCAAACAAAGTGCTGATTGCTGAGCTAAGACTCGATTCATTGCAGAGTGGAAATTAGCTACCATAGCCTTGTATATTCCTCATGAGTCAGATTCTGTGAGTTTTTACTCATTTATTTTCACTGAAGACAGAAGTTTTCAGAATAGAAGCCCATGTCCATGCACTAGCCATGAGATCTATTGAACATGTCCCTTTGTCAGCAAAGCTTAACCCATGAGATGCTGTACCCATCAGAAGTAGTTCTATACCAGCAGTGGGAGGCTGGAAAATGATTGTTGGAAGATAGAAAACAAGGCTGCATGGAGGCTGTAGAACTGTGAAATGGCTCATATGAAACATGCCAGAAGCTGCTGGTAAATTTTTTATTCTCTGAAAGAAAAAAGAAAACAAGCTGGAAATCAAAAAATTATCTGAAAAGATAGCAGGCAGTGTCTCACCCTGAGGTTGAATGACAGCTGATGTTGCCTTTCAATGAATGTTTTATTTCCTCAGCTTCTCCTTCTCATCCTGCCTCTAAGCTGAGGTTGTTCTTTGTTGTCTGAAGATCAAAGGGTATACAATGTAGAGACATTGATTTTAGATAAAGGAACTTTAGAGACTGTCTTTCCTCTTCCTCAGTAATTTTAACTAGCTCTAAACCAAGATGTTTGTGTTCTGCTAAAATAACTCATACTGAAATTCAAATGCAATTGAAGAAACTGAATTTTCAGTATCTCTTTAAATACAGCTCCAGATGCCATTAAAAGAGACCAGATGTCAAGCATTTTGTTTTATATTCTAAAACAAGGGGCAATAAAAGTTTCTATTTGAATTTGCCCATTCTAACCTAATGGTGAATCGCTGTGCAGATATGCCTACATTTTTTAGAGATATGATCATGACAAAGGAGGTATGGTGCTCTTCAGCACCATGATAACACCAGCATGTCCAAGACAGCGTTGAGGGAAATGATCTCCAGATTATCTGTCTTCATTGTTCTGGTCACAGACGAAGACTTGGCTTGACAGATACACAGGACTGAATTTTCCCACAGTTTTCACCAGAAGGGAATGGGAACTGTGTGCAGTGGGGGTGGGGGACACAAGGAATGGGGAACAGAATTGCTCTTGTTGATTATTTTATGTCACAGATTTGATTTTGATGGGGCTAAGAAGGTCATTTAAATGCTCATTTTTATTACTAGGAAAATTACTGAAAAGGAAAGGTTTGGGCTTATACTTTATGCAAGAATGAGCTTCAGCTTTGCCTCTAATTTACCTCTTAACATAGCCCCAGACCCTGTGAAGCGCTAAAGAAAGTTCTTCATATAAAACATATGAAGCCTTGCAGGAGATTGCTGCCGTGCTTTGAGAAAATACTTACTTAAAGATTGCTCTGGACCAGAGCCCAAATAAATTGACAGTGACATTCTGTCAAATGGTGCAAATCAGGGTGATGCTGGGATATGTCTCCTTTTGCATATTTTCCAGAACTTCCCAATATTTCATTTCTATATTAAAAAAAAAAGAAAAAAAAAGTCTGTGAACCAAAATCACACAGTGCCACATTTGACAACTTTCCACAAATGAGTTGAAAACATATATCTGGCCTGTCACCCTGTGGTGGGTCACTCAGATTCTGCTTTCAATTGGAGAGTTCCTTGATTTGCAGCTGGTACCAGGTATGTGCCAGATACACTTCAGGTAGAACTTTACTGATACTGTATATTCCTGAAGCAGATCAAACAGAAATTAGAGAACCTGCCATTTTTGTAGGAAGAAATAAGCATTTTCCATCTGTTTAATTTTTTTGGTGGTGTTTGGTCTTTTCCATGTTTTTCTGGAGCTTGCTTTGTAGCACTGCTAAGAAAGTTGGTGTTTCAGATTTCCTGGATTTCATGAAAACCTTTGTTTTGGCTTTGGTTTGAATGAGTTCATACTCAGGAATTCTGCACTGAGGGTTAGGGTTCAAACCCCAAGTCCCAAAGCAATTCTGTGCTAAAATGATTGGGCTTTAGGCTGTTTATTTGTTGGAATCAGGGGACTTTCACCCAAACTAGAGCCTCGCTGAGGGCTCGATTGAAATCTGACCCTAGTTTTGCTAAAAAGCAGCTCAGTTTTCTAGCTAGGTGTATAAATGAACAGCACTAGCCTATCTGAACACTTCTCACAGATAATTTTATCTCATTACACATCACCAAGGTATGAAAATATTTTTTTCTGACTCATACAGAGCTTGAAATGTTGGTCTGACAGTAGATCAAGAGTCAGTTTATGTATGTAGATACACATGGACAGAAACTGGCCCATGCACTGACCTGTACAGCCAATGCAAGTTTGGATTTAAAAGCCATAAAGTCAAATTTTCACAATGCCAGAGTTGTCCTGAATGGACAGGTGTTATTCAAATGAAATGCTATGATAAAATAGCTGTAGGAATTTTACCCCAGATCTGGCTTGTGTCTCAGCATCTCAAAGGAGGATTTTTTTTTTTGAGATTTGCCTGTTATTGTGTGGTGCCTCACAGAAAACAAATGGTCAGGCTGAGAGTCAAAGAGGCTTGCTGTCCTGAGCTGCTGCCGTCCGACATTACATCCATGCAAGCATCCTGTCCTCCTCCTCCTCCTCCTCTCTGCAGCTCAGCTATGGAAACTTGGAGTCTGAAACCTGAAACTCCTGGGCCAGCCATTTTTTGCACAGCTCTCTTCCTTCACAATCCATCCATTTGGGGAAGGAATGAAAGCTCACAGTCTGCCTCCTCCTCAAAACATTTCAAACTTTCACTTATCTTCACTTAGAATAACTTGCCTGACCGGAGCGGGAGTCCAGGCAGTCCTAATTTGTCCATTTGCCAGAACACTTTGTAAGCAGTCAGCCTCTTATCTTTTGTGTGAGGAGAGGGGGAAAAAAAATGACCTTACTGTGCTAGCAGGTCATGTCATAGGTCATCCTTTCATTCTCCTCACAATCAACTACATTTGCAATCAAAGAGACAGCACATTTTCCACTAGCAAAACGCTCCTTTCAAAAGCAATTGGAATGCTTAGTGCGTGCCACGCTTGTCCCAAGTCCATGAATTTTTAGGGGGAGAAGAGAATTAGAAAAACTGAAAGATGCGGTGGATTTTAATCTCCCCATTTCACAGAGTAATATAATACTATATTGTACAACAAGATGCTTTTTCCTAACAAACTTTTAATAATTTAATAATTTCCCCTTCCTTCCTTTTTTTTTTTTTTCTTTTTGTTTCACAATTGTCAGAGCCATCAAGAAGAGTGGGGGTCAAGTTTGTTTGCTTTTTGTCTTGTAATTTAAGCATTCCGTCCTGTCAGGGTTCACTTTCCAGTGACCTCTGAATTCATCTAAAATTGCCCAAAAGAACCCAAATGCACACAAGTGTGGGAACTCATCTGTTTGCCATCTCCACCCAGAGCAGACCTGCAGCCCAGTTTGCTGTTGAGTCTGAGTGGAAAGGGTGAGTGTGTCTGTGCTGGCAGTGAAAGCTCACAGGCTCTCGGAATTGTGTAAGTTTTGGTTGTTAGGTTCAATATTGACAATGAATTTGAGAGCGTCCATTTTTATGACTCTGACTGACTTCTATGAAACTGAGTTTCTTAGAAGAGGAGAAGGTTTTGGTGCCTTTGGTTTTATATGTTTGAGTGGAGACATGATGCAGCTGGTTTCTGTAGAGCCAAGGAGATCCCTAGGTACATTTAAAAATATGAGGATGTGCTTTTGTTTTAGAAAATACACCTGCATTACCTGACACTGAGAATAGAGCAAGACCAGAACCAGAAAAATATGTGCCTCTAATTATTTTCTTCTGGAATTTTCTTTAAGCTGTTTCAAAATATGTGATTTGTTTTTTGTTTTGTTTTTGGGGGTTTTTTTGCTAGGTGAAGGCTTACATATTTTTATTCTGTGGTCTGTGGAACTGGATGATCGGTCTGTTTCTCTTGTATCTTTCCAGCTAGCATAGAATAGAACAGAAAACCTGTATTTTTCCTTTCTTTTATTATCATTTATTAATGAACTGACTATGTATTTAGAACATTTGGGTCTGTTTTAGTTGGTTTGTAAGCCTGCATATATCGTGAATTTATTAATGGAAAAATGGTAGAAGTAAACTAAGTAGTAAAATCCTCATATGTTAAACAGCTGTTTTAAATATGAATATAGTGTATATGTAGCATATAAAATCTTCAAAAGGAACTCCATGGAATGCTGGAATTCAGTGTTACTCCATTTCATTTACAGCGTAGGTTTGCAGATATTATACAGAAGTTTTGAGGGAAACCAGGTAAGCACTGGACTTAGGGCAAACAATTTACAACAAAATATTTATTTGATTAACTTAGTTTTTATCTGTAAATCAACAATTTGCAAACAAATTTATATTTTATAAAATGACTGGTTTTCAAGTACAGCTAGGTCCACTGAAGTCTGACTCACACTGACTCCAATGGGCCCTGAACCAGGGAGTCATCCAAGCTCTCATTAAAGGCATGAGGAGATGGACTGGCCCCTCAGTCAGTATATCTCAAACTGTATTTTTTTATAAACTATTTTATTATGGTTTAGTTCAGTGATCTTCAAATAATTTCCACTTCTGGTTCTCTAGCATTCATCTAGTTAAAGTTTAGCACTCTGTGTTTAAGTCTGTGGACATTTTTTTGTTACTTTGTTAACTCTCACAAACTCACAAAGCAGGTAGTTTAAAGACTGCTATGGCTCTGCAGATCACAATATATTAAAAAAAACCTTATTATCATAGAATAAGCCATTATTTATGAGAAATGACTCATCACTCAGTTACACAGACTTCACTTCTTGAATCCTCCCCAAATATTTCTTTGAAAATAGTCTTAGTCAAAATACTGGTGCAATTTCATATCCATGATGCAGTAACAAAACATTTTCCTTCTGAGAAAGAAAGAAAGAAAGAAAGAAAGAAAGAAAGAAAGAAAGAAAGAAAGAAAGAAAGAAAGAAAGAAAGAAAGAAAGAAAGAAAGAAAGAAAG